>NC_058039.1:16984582-17112459 GCF_019176455.1 Solea senegalensis | reverse complement strand
TTTTGGACGACATACCATTCTATGACTTTTTTGGGTGATTTTGGACGACGTACTATACTATGACTTTTTTGACCAGTTTTGGACGACATACTATAGTATGATATTTTGGTGACTTTTATGACACATACTAAATTGTGTCATTTTGGTGCAATTTTGGACGACATACTAAACTATTTATATATTTTAAGATTTCAGATGACATTCTTAACTGTGATATTTTGGTACAATTTTGAACGACATACAGTACAGTTTCACTGACTTTTTTTTCTTTCGTTCTTTGTTGCCACTGCATTTGCTGTTTTTGAGCAGTAAAGAGCAGAATGGTGCAATCTTTATCTGTTCAGGAAAATGGATCTGAATGGAGAAAAGTGCTATCAATTTAAAGATTGATGTGCAAGTTGAGCAGGTGACCTGGCCCTCACTCGGATTCTGACCTGAACTCTCAATTCCTTTACCTGGAGAATATGATTATTTCTCTTTTGGTGATTTATTGGTGGAGACGGGATGAGCGGCTGAGGGGAGAGATGCAGAGACAGAGACAGATATGAAGGCAGTAAAAAGCAGCACAGTTTGTGGGAACAGACAGGTAATACTAACCCCAAAATGTCACCTTGACATACTATCCCATCTTGTACTCGCCATGCTGCCAAGGAGGATAAATCTTTCAACCATAAATGAAATCGGTCAATGTGACAGCAAACAAGTAAGTACAGTGTGTGAGCACTGACCCTGAACTGTGTTTTTGATCTCAGCTTTGACTTAAACAACAGATAACAGATTATTTTTAAACCCTGGCAAATCCAAATTATCATCATGAGGTTCTTTCTTGTGTCATGCAAAAAGGACAAGGGGACACAAATCTCACATGAATTGTTTTTAATTAAAGGCAAACCTTTACAAATTAAAAGTGCTGAAGAAATATAATATGTAAACATATAAAAAAAGACTTATGTTATACAGTATATTTTTTGTAGCAGTGTACTTGCCATCACAGAAATGTATTTATATTCATGATAATGGATAATGATCTAATTCTGGTCACTATTGTGAAATGCCCGTGGAGGCTTTACAGAGCTTTGACTGAATGTAATGAGAGCCAGAACATATAACGACACACACAGAGTTCACACACACACAGTCCATTCTCCTACATACTCTATGTGACTCTCCTGTGTGTTGCACAGCACTGGCTGCATGACCTCTGGATACCCAGCAGTTAGTCAGCACATGGCCAAGTGGAAGGGAATCGAGCTTGTAAGTAAAGGGGTCAAGACAGGGGTCAGGGGCTGGCCCCCCAAGAAACGTAACCAACCACCCTGGCTGATAAGCGCTGCCCACTGTCTGTGTGTGTAAAAAAAAAAGGATGGGTTAAATGCAAGGGTCAAATTCACCATCACGAATTGGTGTGTGTGCAAATAAAAGTAATTATTTTATTCCACTTCAATACTATAAAGCACATACAATTTTAATGTGTATATTTGCCTCTTATTGTTATTTGCTACACACCCTGTTTATTGTTACTTATTGTTGTTTTTCAGTAGTTTTAGTTTTTGAATTTTGACTTTTAGTTTTAAAATTGGTTCGTTTTAATTAGTTTTAAGAGTGGGTGTGCTAGATTTAAATGCTTGGTTTTAGTTCAGTTATTAGTTTTAGTGTTAGTTTTAGTTATTTGTAATATGGAGTATTTTCCAGGTACAAGATTCAAAAAGGTCCTAATAAGTATTGTATCATAAATACCCAACAAAAGATCCCATTTTAAAAAGGACAAATGAACAACCGTCCCTGAATCAAATATAACAAGAAAATGTGCTTAATACTGCTGAGGTTGGATGCAGTTAGTGTAGGAGGTAAAAATCAAACAGACTAAAGACACACATGAACATAACAACATAAATAATGCTAACAACATAACACATTTTATGTTTAACTTGCGTAGACAATGTCCCACATTGTAAACAAAAACAACAGTTTATGGAAGTAAATCTGTGTCACATTCAACATCTCAAAGAAAGTCAGTGTAAAAGAAAATTCAACATCTCAGAAAAATTCAGTGTATAAAAAATTCAACATCTCAGAAAAATTCACACAAAAAAATCTACTCAGTCAAAACGTTCAGTCAAAAAAAAGGTCTAAAAGAATTCTTTGTAAAAATGTCAACATCTCAAAAAATCACAAAAAGAAATCAGTCAAAGGATTCAGTGTAAAGAAATTCTGGGGGAAAAAATCAGTCAAAAAAAACACTAAAAAAATTCCACTTCAAAATATCCAATTAAAATATTCAGTCAAAAAATTATTTTGAGACATTGGATTTTTTACACCGAATTTATTTCAAAATTGAAAATAAAAAGTGCTTGAAATTTGATGGCTTTTAAAATTCAAAGTCTGATGCAAAAAAAAAAATCAGTGAGTAATTCAAATTCTCTCAATTTACTTCGATAGATTGTGTGTTTAAAAAAAACTAAAGTGAGCCAAGTAAGTGCTAACAAAATGTGTCAGTGTCTCATGAAAACACTCTTCAGAGAACCTAAACTATCATTTTAAATCTGATGATTAATTTAGCGTCTTTCAGGGGACACAGAGTGACATGTTACCAGAGAAATACTGCATAATGTTGCTGCTGTTCGGCTGTTAATTAACAGCGAAGAGGAGTCAAGTGTCCCTCTCCAGGCTTTTAAAGTAGCTTTAATGCCGCAGTGGCTGTTGGCTCACCTGTGAGACTGAGAGATAATGATTTCACAAGTTATTAGAGATCAACTCAGATGTCAACCCTTGATGCAGCCCACACAGATCTCAAAACCCGATAACCCCATTATTTTTATTTCAGTTAGGACCATGTTTTGGTCAGTGTTTATGCCAGAAAATGTCCTATGTAGGTGACAAATACAAGAACACACACAGACAGACAGACAGACAGACAGACAGTGTGGGGAAGGATGAGAGGGTAAAAAACAGGATTAAAGTTTGTGGAAGCTGCAGCGTAACACGCGACACACAGAGAGAGAGCAGAGTGTGTGTGTGTGTGTGTGTGTGTCCATTAGAAATAAAAACACAGGATGAGCTCCACTTCTGTGCATGTGTGTGTGTACTGCACACACACACATGCACAGAAGCAGACACTATTACACACTTACCCTGCACAATAACACTATCAGGCAGGAGCCAACATCCGTAACCAGAGATTTACCAGCGGATTTTAAAAAGGGCAAGCAGAGTGTGTGTGTGTGTGTGGCTGAGTGGGATTTGGTTTAATCCAAACATGAAACACAAGATTCTCCCACCACACACACACACACACACACACACACACTCGCTCACTGGTGTGTGTGTGTGTGTGTGTGTGTGTATGTGTTTTCCTCCCTCAGTGTGTCATTGTTGCGCAACAGCTTGATTATATAATCTCAAACATATATGCATGTCCATGAGTGAGTGAGGGCCAGAGGGCACGGAGCATGCAAGTGCATCAAATTGGAGAGGGGGACGATTTGGAGAAGAGTAGGAGGTGGAAGGAGAGGAAATTAAAAGAGGGAGGGGAAGAGAGCTCACACAGCTTTGTGGCAGTGTGACTGGACACTTGTTTGTGAACCTAAAAGTCACACATGTGTACAATAATATTCATAAACAACTGCCCTGTCCCAACTAAAAAATACAATAAAATCAAAATATACGGTATTATAAATAAAGGTTTTTCAAATTTTCATGCATGAATGATGTTTTGTTTTTACACAGTCTATTTAAAATGTTATTGTTGGTTTTTAAAGCTCGTAATGGTTTGATCTTAGCTTCGTCTTTACTCCCACATCCCAAGATCTGAGGTCTGATAACAGACTGATTTTAGGGCAAAATCAGACCTTTTCTGTAGCTGCCCCCACACTTTGGAACAAGTTACCCATGGAAATGAAATGTGCCTCCACCACTGAACATTTGAAATCCCTTTTAAACTTCTCCTTGGCCTTCACTGCAGGATCTATTTACTATTTTTATTTTATGTTTTCATTGCTTTTATGTTTTATACCTTTGACTCTGTAACTGCACTTAGGTCAAAGTCTACCATCAAATGTTTCTGTTGTATTATTATCAGAAGTTTTTTTTTGTTTTTTTTTAGTCTCTGTTTGGCTTTAACACTTTGCTTTCATTAGTATAAAGGAACTTATTGTTACTAATTGAAGTCATTCTTTTAAGTTTGTTTGTTGTTTTTTAGGTTGTTTGTTTGGTGCAAATAGACAAACACTCTATAGAGAGACCACATTTGTTCAAATAATGCAGTCTCACTCCTTTGCCTTTAAGGTCATCACGACATGTGACAAATCTGAGTTTTGTTAGGAGTTAAAAGGGAAATTGGAGAAAGAACACATGGAGATAGACAGTGATGTTGTCCCTGTGCAGCATCACTGTCATATTAATAGTATTAATAGGCAGAAGGCATCACTAATACTGACACACGCACACACACAGACAGGATGATATCCAAGTAACAACTTTTGCCTCCTCTTCAAACCTTCCTCTCCATCTGTCCAACTCAATTCATTCATCCTCCCTTTCTCCAGCCCGTCCATCCACTCGTTTCTCTTCATCCGCCCAAGGCTTTTTTATCATTTTCTACTCCTTCCATTTTCACGCACTTAATCCTCGACTAACTCCGCCACTCTGCTTCACCTTCACTCTCAAATGCCATATTCATTTTTCTCTCTCTCATCGTCCTCTCTCAACCACGTCTGTGTGTGTGTGTGGACAGAGACGGACGAAGAAGAAGAAGAAAATGAAGGAGAGCAATGTGAGGAATAAACGCAGGATGTTCTACCGTCCTCTCTCTCATCAACAGGGAAGGGTGAGGGGGTTGGTTGTCATGACGTCTGTTGTCATGGCAGCTGGAACGGGCAATAAAGTGGAGGACGAGATGGACGGCTGTCCGTCTTATCGTCCGTCTGTCCGTCAAGTGCAGCAAGGCCACGGACAAACGCAAAGGGAAGCTTCAGAGGATTGTTTTTGTATGTTATTTGTTTTTTTTATCCCGCACTGAAAAACAAAACGTGTTTCTCTGCAGTTGGAGAGAGATGAATACAACCTTTGACCTCGGACACCGCCACCTGCATACATGAATAATGAACTATACCTGCTTGGGTTTGGCAGCCAAAAGTTCAGAAGGGGAAAATAAAATAATACTTCATTTAGTTACACAATTCACAAGCGTTTTATATTTATATCAAGAGTCGTAAATCACGATACAGAGGCCGCCAATGTTGGACAACCATGTTTTTACAAAAGCCCTCGATGGACTATCTTTTGAGTTTTGATGATAACTGGAGGCTGCATAGGTTCAGCATATTAGGCTGCAACGTGACACTCCACCAATAAATGTTGCTATACCTTACTGTACCTTTAAGGAAAGGGGATTAAGTGTCTACTGATAACTAGAGCTGGATCTAATGATTATTTTCATAATCAATGGTCCAAAATGTCAGAAAATGTTAATCAGTGTTTGTCAAACCTTGAAATAATGAGGTTCTCAAACGGTTCTCAACCACAACGATTCACTTTTAATGATTTCTATTTCTATTTCTATGAAGCAAAGAAAACAAAGAAAATATTCTTATATTATTTTAAGAAGCTGAAACAATCAAGTCAATGGTTCAGCTCTACTGATAACAACATCATTTAATTCAAACTACTTCACCACTGACGACACATTTGTGCAGATGTGTCGTTTAACAAATATTCTACACTAATAAAGACATGAGTGAAAATGCCGTTTCAGGGTATTTTTCTGAGCTTAGTGAAGCTTTTATGGGATATTCTGGATTGTACCTGAACGTATTGGCTCATCCCGAGCTTCGCGGCTGGTGTAGGTAAGTTTAGATTCACTCCTTTGTTGAACCAGAATGGGGAAAAACCTCAGCGGCATCATGGCTGCATGTGAGTCACAACACGGAAAACAAGAACCCGAGTGAGAACACGCTCTGTTACTATGCAACGCTGAGCTGCAAGTGTGATGTAAGTGTGAGAGGTATCTCCACAGGATAATGATGACGTAACGTTAATTGTTTTATTTGATTTCCTTTCACTTGTTACACATAACTTGTACAAATGTAACATCGGTGTTTAATGTGCTGAACTTAAAAAGAACAAGACTGAAGTCAAACACTAAATTTGACCTGTGACACGGTTTTAAATTTGAATTTCTGCTGACGGGTGTAAAAAATAAATGGCAGTAAATATAAACGTCTCAAACATGTGCCACAGGACACAAAAAAAAAAACTGACGCCACCCCATCAAGTGGAATAAACTGTTAAAATGTGAAAAAACAGCTATGTCAATAAAATAAAAACAAAAAGCTGATTCCTAGAGGGGTCCACAAACGGAAAATATCAAGGGAGTCCATCATCCTTCAGTGTGATAAACAGAGAAACCAGTAAAGGTAGAGCTCCGATACGTTCTCAGTCTTCCTCTCTCTCCTGTTTTGGCTAAATTCTCAGCTATTCGTCCCCTGGCTGCTGCCTTCCGTCTTCGGTTGCGTTGAACCGTTTTCAGAAGTGTTTTCAGAGCCGTTCTCCAAGTCCAGCTCTCCCTCCTGATTTCCCGCTGCTGCTACTACATCCTCCTCCTCCTCCTCTGTTACCTTCTCCACCTCATCCTTTCCCTCCTCCTTGTCTCCGTCTCTCTGTTTCTGCCCTTGGCCCTGTTTGTCTCTGAAGACCTCCACGCCTAACATTCGGAGGTAATGATATCGCTCGTTGCGTGGGACGAAGGCACGGATGGACGTCTTTCCCCTCCAGCCACACAGCTGAATGGAGCACTGGGGCTCTGCAGGGTTACTGACAAACAGAGGAGAACACACGGTGTCACAAATTACCCCGGATAAAAACAACCGATCAACACTTTAATACAAGAACTAAAACAATGTAAAAGTGAAATTACCTTGGGTTGGGAATGTACTTCAGCACGATGCTGCCCATGTCTGTGAAGATAAACACCAATCAATAACAAAATCACTACATTTATCATTAATACAGCTACTTACATTGACTTTTCACTTTAAAATAGGTACAGTATCTAATATTTGGGAGCGTTTATTTGCAGTAATTGACAATATGTATGTGTAAATAAAAAATACAGGAGCCCAAAAAGGACAAAACCACAAAAAAGTGAGCACTTAGAGTAGGAGCTTACTATTTTAAAGAACCAACATCCTTTCTGGTTTGAGAAGGCCACCATATTTGAGAGATGACACTAATTCTTACACAATAAACCCTTAAGAGAACTGCTTGGGCTACTTTTGTGAGGTTTTTGGGCAAGTGCCTTGCTCAAGGGCAGCACAACAGCAGCAGCTTTGTCTGTACGTACTACCAAGTAAAGGTTCTGTTATCAGTCCAAACGCAAGCCTACCCGAGGGTTTCGGTTTTCCATTCCAAAACCGTGCCAAACCTGAACTGTACCACGATGGAAACACAGCTTTGGTAAAGAGAAGACATTAAATGCAGCACTTACTCAGCTTCTTGGCCTGAGTGTGCGCGTCCTCCTCCAGTTTGCTGAGGAAGGGGTTCTCCTGGGTGAGCAGCACTTTGATATCCTCCACACTCACTTTGATTATCCTGGAGCGAATGTACGGCTGAAGAGTGTAGATTCCCTGGTACGACAGAGAACGAGAGACAGAGGTGCTTTACAATCTCGTTTCAATTCTTTTACAGTTGCGCCAAGCATATAAAATGAATGAATTATCAGTTTACTTGAGTGTGAACTCTGCCATCTGGCTCTCTCTTGTTATTCAACAGCCTGCGTGTCTTTGATGGCGTATAGAGTGTTTAAGACAAAACCCACTGCACCGCACGTCTCGACACACATGAGACGCCGCCTGTTATTCACTGACTTTTATGATAAAAATCAGAGGACAATCAAATTGCTGAAGCGCGTGGAAATATAAGCTTTGTGGTTTTGCATTATGGAGGAGAATTTACATTTAAAAAGAGGATTAAATTGTGCTAAAATGTGCAACTAAGGTGTGGCAACACCGAGACAAGAGGAGAGAATTGTGTTTTTCACTCCACTGAACATGGTTTGGAGTGTAAGGATGAACTAGGGAGGGATGACTAAATCCTGAACCCTCACCTGTGCGTCTGAGCGTGTGTGTGTGTGTGTATGTGTGTGTGTGTCGTGATACCTCCTGAGCCAGTCTGAAGGCACAGCCAAACTCCTCTCCATCACTGTTGCGAGACCAAACCTTCACTCCTGTGTTAATGACCTGAGCAACAAAAAAACAAAAACACAAGCTAACAAATGACACCAACTTCAACTGCATAATTAATATTGTTGTGGCAAGATTTGCCGTAAGGTGAAGAAATAAAGTTGGATCAGAGTTGATTGTTGCAGCATGGTTTATTCTTTGCAAAGAGAGAGTCAAGATGGACAACTGCTCAGAAGGATGACTCTGAGGCACAAAAGGAAATCTGTGTCGTGTATAGTTGGTGTTTGTGTCTCAAGGGTTATCTGTGCAGCTGGGGAAGATGACCTTGGGTCCCATGATCCCACAGGTCCGTGAATCAGGTTTTGTGTGGGTACAACTAAGGCTTTGTGTGGGTATAACTCAGCTTGCTAGGTGTTTAGACTAAGGGTGTAAATATGCTAGGGACAGAGATATCTGGGAAGAGCTAGATGTGTGTAGGTCAAAAGGTGAATGGCCTAGTATGAAGCTACAGGAATGTGTATGTGATCAAAGGTATAAAGATAAAATAAAAAAATAAAAATTATTTTCCATGACAAATATCTAACTGTCTTTCTTTTAGTGTTTTTTTTTTCACATCACTGACGTCATCTTTTCGTCCAGTGAGACCAGAGATTAGCCAGCTGTGTGTAAACACAGTGAGCTGCTCTCTGGTGTCTCAGCAGGAGTGGGAGGCAACAGTGTCTAGTGACTTGCATCATCAAAAAAAAAAAAAAATCAACTATATCTCTCAGACAAAACAGGTGCCGTGTTGTTGTAACCGAATGGAAAGAAAGCAAAGATTTAATGTCATTTAATGAGGAGTATTTTGAGTTTACTTAGAGAACTATGAACTTGGGGCTCTTGTGTTTTAAAACACCACATCCAGAATGTGTTATCATTATGTGCTCGAAATGGAAGAGAAGATGAGGAAACATCAAAACAGTAAGTGAAGAACGAAGACAGCGACACACACACAAACACAGGGCCACCTGTGCAGGTGCAACAGGGTGGAGGACAGGAGGGATTTGGGGAAAGGAGACGATCTGTCCATCTGCTTTTCTCTGATAGCTCATGCAGTTAACACACAAACATACACTTGTTTTCCATTTCCATGAGGAATCCTCACGGAGATAATGCAAACTAGGGCTGCACGATTCGGGACAAAATGTGAATTGCGATTTTATTTTGGCTTAGAATTGAGATCACGATTCTCTGGCACGATTCTTTCAAATCGAAATGTTTATTCCACTCATGAACAAGTAAAGCCTTATTGTTATTATTATTATCGTAGGGGCTTAAGTGACATATGGCGTGTTCCCACTGGCTTGCCTCGTGACGTCAGAACCAGGGAAAATGCGCGTCGTCAGACTGCCGTGCACTGATTAGTCGTCACGGGGGAAGAGACACAAGAATCAAACGGAATTATGCCGAAACTGGATAAGTTAAAACGACTTAACAATCCTGAAAACGTGGGTTAATCTCCAACATTTATCATAAGAAATGTCTAAAATCTCATCATTTAACAGAGGAGTCTTGTGTATTTAACGACAGCTCTGCTGAATGCCTGCGATCGCGAGTTTTTCGGGCACAAGCTCCTAAACATAATTCTAACCCTAAGCCAAAAACCAGGTGTTAAGCATGTTTGTACATTTGCTAGGATAGAAAACTAGCAACTAGAAAAACAAACTGAGGCGTCAATATAAAGCCAATATGTGTACATTCAAATATCGATCAGCCAGGTGCACGTGTAACACCATACACATAATGCACAGTAATGATTACACAAAAGGTTTAATCGATACTGAATACAAAGCCTTCAGAGAATAACTGATTATTGATTTTTTTGCATCCATTTCCATGCACGGAAATCCTTTACCCTCATTATTATTATTGTCAAACATGGTTTTGCGTGACGTGAACACACACACACACACACACCTTAAGGCGCTCGCTGTTGTTCTGCAGCACGTTGCGGAGCTCTTTCGACACCATGTACAGGTGTCTCTTCTTGCCCTCGTGGGTCCGCGTCAGAACGTTGAGCTTGGGGAAGTCAGGCGACAGATCATAGAAAGATCTAAGGGGGCGGGGAAAAATAAGGGGGTAATTTGAGTTGTGCTACGTGCAAATGCATGAACACACACAGAACATAGAGCTACACTTACTGTATGCTGGTGAAGACGGGGTCGTCGCCGGTCAGGAACACAAACGGGTCTTCCTTATAACCAAACAGCCTCATCTTTTTCATGGGCGGAGGCCTGGAAACCGGAGGAACCAGACTGTACACACATTACACATATTTAGAGCTGAAACTATTCATTATTAACTATTTTGATGATCGATGAAGCAGTTTGAGGCGTTTTTAAACCAAGATTTCTGATTGTTTCAGCTTCTTCGTAAATCGTAAATTTCTTGGCACCATAGAACAAAGAAATCATTAAAACTGAATCCTTTCAACAAGACATTTGAGAATCTCATTATTTCCCGGTTTGACAAACACGGATCAACGGTTTTTAACATTTTCTGACATTTTATGGACCAAACCATTATGAAAATAACACATAATTTACCCGATTATCTTGAGAAAATACACATGCCTTTCTTTAGTCTTTTGGAGACTGTGCTGCAAAGTCTGTGATTTAGTTTAATTTAATTCAATTCATATATGTGTGCTACATTTCAATCCTTCCTTCTGTAATGGCTCTGGAGGCTGGAGTTGTCCTTTGTTTATTAGCTACGGCAGCCCAACATGATGACTCACCCACACGCCTCTTGTTTAGCAGAAGTCTCCTGAGGCAGAGAAGCTCCTTTGGACGCCTCCTCCTCTGCCTCCTCACCTACTTTCCTCTCAGGGTCTCCCTCCTCCCCCTCGACACTCTCGGGGAGGCGGGGAGCATCTGCTGGGGTTGAAGCCGCCGGGGAGGCTTCAGTCTGGGCCGCTGAGCTGGACGGCACATCCTTTCTCAGCTGGAGACGGATGAGGAGGGGGAAGTGTAAAGAAACGATTAAAGAAAAATCCGTCCCCCCCGCTGTGGTTAATGAAATTGAACAGGTGAGTGTGTGCAGTGTATTCACATGGGTGAAACTTGCTCCATTTCCTCCTAATCTTGCGAGACCGAAAATCTAATCATACCAGTAAGTATTTGTGTTTGTGAGGAAGTACCCTGGGATTTCTTTTGTTCCACGGCATCGGTGCTTTCTTCACCAGCACGGCCACAAAGAAGCCTCCAGTGTTCTGGTGATGTGGCAGAATCCTCATACTGAGATTTAAAAAAAAAACACACAGAGACAAAAACAGAGCTTTGAGTTTTGTGGTGCCACCTACTATTAGGATAACCAGTTTTTTTTCAGCATTAAATTAGAAGCTGCTGTGACAGTGTGCAACAATAGCTCCCTCTGCTGGAGAGCAACATTAGAAATGACATAGGTTCCCTCTGTGCTGCTGCTGCAAATGTGTGTATTTATGTGCACCCATGCAGATGATGTTGTGCAAGTGTGTAGGTGCGCGTGTGCGCGGGCCAAGATAAAAACTAATCAGATGCATTACTCAGCTAATGAAAAGGACTCCTTAAATTAGCTACATTTATGTTTCATGGGGGGGGATAGGTTTGAGTGTGTTAAAGTCACTGAAAGTATTTTAGTTTTTTGTTTTGTTAGTTATAAATTATGCTTATTTTGCTTATCTTTTATTTCAATTCTCAGATGGCTGTGAAACAAAGCTGCCCACTCTCACTGCCCTCATTTGCTTTGGCTGTGGAGACCACAGTATATTCAAAGTAATTTGAACCAAATCAATTAAACACAGGCAGCATAATAATCTTAGGAAGCTTAGGAAGGTTCCTAACTGAGTGACCTCACAGCTATAATAAAGTGTGCATCCAAAATATGTCACGTTATCACCTGATGGTGAGCGGGCTGGAAATGGTTGCTAAATGTGCGAACATGTGATGTCTGTTGTGACGACAGTCACAATTTTTCACTGTCTCTTCCATTTCAACCACATTATTATAAACAGTGTTTGACATTTAAAGTGATTGAGAAGCATTTTAGGTGACACCTGCAACACTAGTGAGAGTCAGCCTCAAGAGCTGTTCAAATCCTCCGCTTCTTTGCATCATGTATCTCGTTTGGCATCGGATACACTGAACCATGCTTTACAAAAGGAAAGGTCATGCCACGGCACAAACCAACAATGTAGCAATGTACAGAGCAACAGCCATCCATGTCATAAATATTTATATGTTCTTTATTCTACAAGTGGGGAAACGCCTATGAAGTGCTCCTGAGCAAGAGGTCTATTCCCAAAAGGACGTCTCTATCAGCCAGTGTGAACGACACATCCACTGTGAAACCAGCCCGTGACACTTTCCATCGAGGTTGGAGTGTTTGGGAAACAAATCTTAAGTTGGAGACGTAGCTCCTGTGTACATACCATCTCTCCAGGTGCATATCTGCCAGTTTCTCTTGGTCTTTTGGCGGGAACATAGTGGGACGGATCTGCGTGTGCCGGCTGCTTGGAACTTCAGACCAGTCTGAGAACCACTGGCCGTCTTTGGTCATCAGCTGTGAAGCAAAGTGTACAAACAGTCTTTGTTCATACTTTGTTGCTGGTTAGTTGTAATAAACATCTGAAGACTGAGACTTAAAAATGACTTGTACCTTCCAGGAAGTGACGCCAGGCATCCACTTCAGCCCGGGCAGGTCAGCAGAGCAGTCAGCCAGCTCCAGTGCTCCTGGTGATGGGCACAGAAGAGACTTTCATGTCACATGTTTGGGGTGTACTTAACCTGTTAGAGAAATATTAATTCACCCCCAAAAAGGACAGGAGATTTGTTCACATTCTTGCACACACAGCAAACAAACTCTCACACGAGACGTTGCCATACATGCGAACAGAACTTGAGAGAGACGGAGAGTTGCTGGAGTAACCACTGAATGCTTAGACAGATCTATGTAAGCAGCTCTATTTCTGTTTTGTTTATGGCAAGTTCTGGTTGTACGTAAACATCACAAATTCTTGCAGACCTCGTCTTGCACAAGGGCTTGTGGCACTGTGTGTGTGTGTGTGTGTGTGTTAGAGTGTGAGCTCGGCTCCTGGTTAGGAGGCAGATATTTAGGCTAAAAGCTTGGTAGTTTGAGTCTAACATGAATGTAGGCACCTTCAGATATTTGTATAACCGTGCTGGAGCTCTTTTTTGTACATGTAAGGAAGTCACTACTGAAACACAAGTGTTTTATTTGACAAAGAAACTTGAGTTGAGTAGATAATGAGTGAATTATTATTCCTAGAGTGAACACACAGTACAGCTAAACTCAGTGAGAGTTTATGTGTTTTGTTACCTTCGCCCTTTTCCAGCAGAGCTGCAATGACAGCTTCGTCCTCTATAGGGTTGAGTGAACAGGTGGAGTAGACCATCCGTCCTCCCACAGCCAGCTGTTCAACCCCGCGCACTGAGATCCGCAGCTGGAGCCTGGCCCACACACACACACAGAGCAATACAGCCAATTCCTTTAATCACTATAAAAGAACACACTCCTTTTTTTCTTAGTGTTATGTCAAATGTTTTCTACCACACAAGTGACCCACTCACCCGTGGAGGTGCAGGCTGTTGCTGGTCGTCCATTTCTTCCACACGTCTATGTTCTTCCTCATGGTGCCGTCCCCACTGTGCATACACACACACACAGGTTTGCACAGCTATTCTTCTTCTTGAATTGCCTTCAGACATACTAATAAGAGCATTATCCCGAACCTTAACTATAACCAGTCAATGCCTAACCCCGTAACCTAAACCTAACTTCAATTAAAATCTAAGCAGTTCCTCAGAAATGAGGTTCTACCTCAATAAGACAAGGTTTTGGTCTCCAGAAGGACTACCTGGTGAGATCCCAACACGTCTTCTCATTGTGCAAAACATGTCTGCATAGCACAAACTGTTTAAACTGCTGGATTGCTCCCATTGCTGCTGCCTGTTTGTCTGTCTGCCTGTCTTCATCACTGCTTCTCTTCCTCTCCCTCTGCTGTGTTTGGCAGACACTCCTGGCTTCAGCACTGCAGCTAGCCACACATGCACGCACACACACAGTGTTTGCAAACTAACACAGTTCTGTTTTGACCAAGAAATGACACTGAATGTCCAAGGAAGAGGAAGGGAAAACTCCTGCATTACAATGTTGATGACATGTAGCTTCCATGAGTTTAAAAGAGAGTAAAGCTTCCACTTCCTCATCACATATCCCCTAATTCCCCCAACTGGACCATAAACCAGTGGCAAAGAGAAGTGACTAACTCCAATTTTGAACCCTAGAGATTTGTGATTTGACCAGACCTATTGGATGTTGTCTATTTTCGTCTACATGGGAACATACATTTAAAATGTTCTATTGAATAACACTTGAAACTGGCCACTGAGAAATGAACTCCTCAAGAAAATGTTGACTGCAGTTATAAATCAAGTGAAAAACACACCCTTTTCACAAACACCAATTCAAAAGGAGTTCTACAACAGAGTTGCCCCCTCAGAGGCAATTCATTATTCTTACTTTCTGATTATGTACCACCATCTATGACCGTAACACCAATCAGTACAGACAAGCCCTGCAACCGTTTACTGACCTGCAGGGCACGTCACACAGAATGCGGTCATAGAAGAGGATGTCCTTCTTTCCGTCTGACTCGATCTGCAGTCTGGGGATGCAGGAGGCGTCATGGTTGACCACCATGATGCACGGGCTGTTGAGACGCTTGGCCTGATGCACCAGCAGGTAGCAGCGTTTGTTGTCCACGTCATTGGCAATCACAAAGCCCTCTGAAAGGCACAGGTGTACATTTGAATAAACTGCTCATGTAGGCAAACACTGCTCTGTGTGCACAATAAAAAAAGTTTTTTAAAACAGTGATTTCCACATCTTTTCTGTGCTTCCCTACCTGGAAATGGCACATCCATATCAGCATGCAGCATCTCAATCAGCTGGGCTGTCTTCGACCCTGGAGCCGCACACATGTCCAGGATCTGCATGCAAATTCAAACACATCAACACTTTGAAGAAAAAGGTTACTTCATTATTTTAAACACAACCGTTTTCCAGGGCGTAAAGGACCTTCAAAGTAGATGCCGCTTTTACCTTGTGGTGTGACTCAATCTTCAGAAGCAGAGGAGGAATCATACTGACAGCCTCCTGTCGACTGATGTTACCCTGCAAGGACAACCATGATGAAAATGCCAGCAGTTTCTCCATTTCTCTGATGACTTTAACTCCTTTTATATGTTAAATTCATCTCTACCACCTATTGTAATAATAATAATAATAATAATAATAATAATAATAATAATAACAATAATAATAATAATAGTTCTATGTGAGGTTTGTGTCACACTCACTGATTCTGTCTCGCTGACCAGAAACTGGTGGAACTTCTCCAGCAGGGGCGACTTTCTGATGATCTTTCTGCTCATGTTAGTGTGCCAGGCCTGATCATCGGGATACCTGCGCAATACAAACAGAGCATATTGAGCCCCTGATTTGACCCTGCGCTACAATTAAGCCTCAGGTTAATTCACGGTAACAAATGAATGTACCAGCAAAGAGCCTGTGGAGCCTCAATCTTCTGGCCATCAATCTCCAGCTCTTGAATATCCTTGAAGTATTTTTCCTTCAGACAGTGGAGGATCTCCTTGGCATGGCTGGGACAAGACAGAGAGGAGGACAATCAGGCATGTGATGAAGCTACAATCGTCTGATGGTGCATTATTAAAGATATTAGCTTTCTTATAACTAGGTCAAGCAATCTTTAATGGCCCGATCCAGAGTGGACTCAGCCTTATGCATGTGTCCTGCTGCTGCTGCTCACCTCTTGTATCCAGTGATGCGGATGGTTGCTGGCAGCGGCTCCCTCATCGCCTCCATAAACTGTTCAAACTCTCCTTCAGGCACCAAGCCTAGCTCCATGTAGTAGTGCTCAAAAAGCTTGTTCTCCTTGACAATGTCTGCATAGCCAGCTCCCCAGCTCTGAAATCATGGACGCATAGTGGCAATTATGGGTAATCTAAGTAATCTAGAACAACAAAGTATATGCTGACAATATGAACCTGAAAATTAGACTCTAAATGGAGAAGTGACAATGTGGTAAAACAGAATTACATTTAAAAATAAGTCAATTTCATTAGCTCTTGCTCGTGGTCACGATTTGATCAATTGTAGAATGTATTAGGACATATGTCACGTTTGCTTGTGTTATAACGGTCAACTCGGCCAGTAGTAAAACCTTTATCAAATCATAGTTTGAAGTTCATTCTAAAAGTTTAGGTGTGAGACCAGGTTTCCTTCACCGGTACGCATGGCCACGTAAAATTAATCTCTATATCAGCAACAATAAAGCAACCAATCTGGGCGATTATATGTAAAGGTGGACAGTGTGTGTGGCCTGGATGAGGCAACTAATGTTAGCATGGAGATGCAGCAAAGAGTGGACCTTACAGCGTTGTCCCTGGTGTCTCTGTCTCTGTTCTGGTGTTGCTGCTGCCGTTGTCTGCTTCGTTTCCCCATCTTCGACGTGCACACAACTCTGGAGAAAAGTCTGCGGAACAACGTAGTGACTGGAAGCAGAGAAACGTGACCAGAAACTCGGATAAACCCGGACTCTGTTGTAGTTTTGAAGCCGAGCAGCTTCTCCTGCTCCTGCTGCTGTGTATCCTCGAAACGTGTTCCTGTGACGCACGTGAATCAGGACCCGAAGAGGTTGCCACGAAAACTGCCTGATAGAAAATACGCTATTCTCCCAACGACATCTGTTTTTTTGTTGTTGTTTTTTAATTGATTTGTTTTAATGCAAACTATTCCAATACAAAGGTAGTTATACTTTGAAATGTATTACATACGAATTATTGTTGTTTTTTTTATTTCAGCTTGAGTGAAACTAATGTGATATACAGTAATCTGCTCACGTAAAAGTGCCACTATTTTCATAACTTTGATTTACTTAAGTACAAGTAAAAGTACTGGTCTAAACATGTACTCAAGTTAAAGTAAAAAAAAACTAACAAATTAATAAATAAATTCATGACCAGAAACTTTGGCAGCGAATGATAAGAACAGGTGGATGACGAGGACAGGTGAATGAATGATGAGACAGGTGAATGACGAGTACAGGTGAGTGATGGGGACAGCAGTGAGGACAGGTGAATGATGAGGACAGTGAGGACAGGTCAATGATGGGTACAGTGAGGACGAATGATAAGAGTGATGAGGTCCCTGAGTGAGTGAGAACATTAAAACATTTGTGACATTTGACCCATTTTGACTGATACATTATGTGTTTACATTTCTTCTGTCAGCACTTTAATGTGTAAAGGTTTGCCTTTAATTTAAAACAGTTAATGTGAGATTTGTGTCCCCTTGTCTTTATTGCACGACTCAGCAAATAACCCCAACCTTGTTTAAAAAAAACAACTATTTTAAACAAGCTACTTTTTTTTAAACTTTAACCAGAGTACATTTTTAGACCAGTACTTTTACTTGTTACTTGTACTTAAGTGACTTAATTGAAATAGTAGTACTTTTACTTGAGTAGAATATTTCAGTACTCAAAGAGTGTTTTGGAAATTAATGTATTCTGACGTCGACATTTGCCGTATGATGAAACGAGCATTTTGATTGGCTGACAAGAGGAGGCGTCATATCTGTTCAGTGACTGTGATTGGTCAAGGAGTCTTTGCTTAGATAACTCAAGTCAATCGCATGTATGGTGCCAACTTCTTCACTCACCTTTTAGCCTAACGGCGTAGCATTTTAGTATTATATTTACACGTATACATTGGTTTATTTTACTCTCCCTCTGTAATGGACGCTGTCCTGTCCACGCTGTTCTCCTCCGGAGAGGAGGAGCTCTACATTTTGGACAATTTGGCTTACTTTATGGTGTTCATGGCAGCGTGCACACTCGTTTCTTTGCTGTTCGTAAATGTGCCGTATGGACGATATTCTAGTAGTAAATACGGTTTCGCCGTGAACGTCCGGTTCGCCTGGTTCGTTCAGGAGTTGCCGGCTTTCCTTGTGCCCATGTGTCTGGTTTTCTGGACAACCTGTGCGAAGACGTCGCTGCTGCCCAACCAGCTGCTCATTGCTATGTATTTCTGCCACTATGTTCAGAGGTAAGTAGCATGTTAGCTAAGGCTGAACGTTTAATCGAAATGTTATCGTAATTGCAATACTTTCAGTCAAAATAATCGCGAGATTATATATTTCTTCATAATCGTTGATCCCTTGTCAGAGCACTGTGTTGCTCCTCCCCCAACTCAAACAACCGATATCATAAACAACCATATCTACCATACCTATAATAGACTGACACAGCCATTTTAGATATTTTATGTACTATCAAACTGTTAAAAACACATTTGTGCTGAGTGATTTCAAATACATCATTCCCCAATTGTGTAAATTATGTTGTTCTCCTTAAAGAAGAAATCAATCGGGATCGGAATCAGTATCGGTCAGTATTGGTACCGGTCCGATACTAGTCACTGAATCACTGGATCGATATCGGACAGATAAATCTGATAAATTACGTGCTTCACTGTGCACAGATTGTAAAAATGTAAATCAGCATTTTAGCTGAGTCAAGTTTCACCGTGTGAGAGAAAAATGAGAAAAACGTACGCATTTTATTTTGTTAATCTACTGTATGTCTGTATGCATTTGAAATATGAAATTGTGAAATGAATTTACTTGTTTTTGTTCATGTTACAGATCTCTTATTTATCCATTTTTAATCCGAGGAGGTAAACCAACGCCGTTCGCCTCATTTGCCCTGGCCTTTGTTTTCTGTTGCTATAACGGCTACATGCAGATCAGGTACCTGAGCCATTACGCTGAATACCCGGCATCTTGGGTTACACATCCATGCTTCATTGTTGGTAGGTGTCCTGTGCCCGCAAAAGTAATGTTTTTATTTATTTGTCTTAGAGAGGCTTCTCTCTGAGAGGATGTGTTATTCCCTGTCTTGGAAAATGTGAAATGTATTGGGTTTGGCATTTGCACTTTACAAACTGATTTGTGTTATAATGTCACAGGGACTAAATGGAGACATAAACAAGTAAATGTTTATTTTGTTGACATTAAACTTCCAGTATGTAACTTCACTTCTGTCACCAAAACACTGCTAGTGTTGCTAGCACCAAAGACGTACACCACACGTCAGGTGACCCTTTAAAGTTATCTGACTCCGGGTTCATATTCCAACGTTCGCTTCTCTTTCAACAGTTGTTTCGGTATCTCACTCGCTTACTCATGTTTCAGAGAATCTGGGTTAGTTAGTTGAGTTAGTTAAATTTTGGCTGCCATCTCTGTTTACCAGCATAGCTGTTACACATAAACCTTCCCTCCGTTAATCGTTATGTCAAACTTACTTTTTAGCTGTGAGAGGACAAGGGACTTTGGACGATCGGTCCAAAAGTCTCCCACATATTAGGTGAATACACTGTTTACTCAAGGCACCAATGCATATGATTGGAAAGTTATATATAACTGTGTTTTAATGGGTGTATAATCACCTGGAACTAAGAATTAATGTGGTTTGTTACTGCATTATCTTTTCCATTATCTCCTTCCTTATCCTCCACATTTACCTCACTGCACTCCCATGGTTTTGTGGATGTTAAACAGAGGATTTTTATTTATTTCTGTTACATGACGGCTGCTGTAGGTTGTGTAGGCTGCATCTCAGCGAGGGGAGGGTGAGGGTTGCACTATGCACTATAACAACTAGATGCCACCAAACCCTACACATGGAAGACTTGAGAGTTGGATTTCATCTAGAGCTAGTTATACTGTACAGCAATTATGAATTTCTCTCCCAAACCCTGTCATAGCCTGATAGTGAAGTTACTATTAATTTTTTAATCTGAGATGTACAGTATGTGGTACTTCAAGGTTATGTCAAGCAGCTGATTAGTTTGTCAGCAGTCCAGAGTCCTAAACAGACCTAACGTGCCAGGATTATTTTTATTCTCATACAACTACCGTTACATTTGTGTTGAGCAAGGTGAATATTAGGGTTTGCAACAAACTAGACAGACTCTTAACAGATAGTTAATAAAATACAAAAGTGTGTTGTAGAATTGATTATTTATTGTGGTATGCTCAGAAACTCCAAAAATAGCAGGAATAGCAGCTTGAAAAATGTATGTTTTCAGGGTCTTGAATGCACCGGAACTTCACATAAATACTGTCTGAAAATCAATCGATAAAAACACAGCTCTGCAGTCTGATGGTTGGTTGGTAAAAAAAAAAAATCTTGTGTGGTCTCCAGGGTCTATGCTGTGGTCGGTCGGCTGGCTGGTGAACATGCACTCTGACCACATCCTGAGGAACCTGAGAAAGCCGGGAGAAACTGGATACAAGATTCCCACAGGTAATGTCTGTACTGTAGTTTAAAAAAAAGCACTGGCACACCACAGCAGACATCAAACCAGGCAATAATTCAATAACATTAAATATTGCAATGTTATTTTTTAACAAAGACATAACTGTGATTAATGCTTTGCCTCAAAAATGTGAATTTTTTCTGGGTTTAACTAGTGTTTGTGTTATTTTCATATGTTTTCCACCATCCCAGAATGAATCTTTTAATGTTCATATCAGTAGGCAAGTCAGGTAGAGCTGAAACAATTACTCAATAACTAAATGAATCGTCAACCATTTTGATTGACACGAAACACAACATTCGAGAACATCAACATTTCCAAAATCATGGAAATAATCGACAGATGGGTCGTTAGTTGCAGCTCTGAAGTCTGGTCTTCAGAGGCCGTCATTTTGGACCACCATGTTTTTACAGTAGCCCTCAATGAGAAAAACTATAGATACCTTACCAGTAAATGTTGCTAAATTTTACCCACTGTACCTCTTTAGTTAATCTCAACTTTCTTATCACGACAACATCATTAAACTTTTAAAGATGATATAATCAACATTTTCTTGCGCCGTAGCACTGGGATGTACTGTTTGTGTGCCACTTGCATCACATACTATACAATTAAAAACACTTAATAACTCCTACAGATAAAGGGATTATCCTTCAGAGGGAGTATTATTCATTTTGAAAGCATGCTGCGTGCTGTTAAAGGGACACTGGAATTATACCAACATTTTCGGCGTGTGTGTGTGTGTGTACTTTTTCCTGCCACTGCTGTGGTGTGACAAAGTGAAGAAAGCTGTAATCACATCGTGACACACGACTCCGTGGTGACTACTCGGTGCTAGATGCTAATTTTCCAGCGTGGTCACATGATTACACAGGATCACACACACACACACACACACACACACTGTGAGTAGAATCACAGGTTGTCACTTGCTCTCCTCTGCTCTCTGCTTTTTGCCCCCTGTGAGTGCTCATTTTTAGTTGGTTACCGTTGCTTTGACTCTTAATTTAAAGCTTCTTGTGTTTGTCGCGTTTTGAGTTTTGATTGTGATTGTGTTCGACAGCAAAGCGAGACAAATGGAGGAACATATCATTACGTGTCTGTACAAGATTCGTTCTAAAATAAACACTCTGGTTGTCATATTCACAGTGTAGATATACTGCAGCTGATGCCTTGGTAAATGATCTGTTGGACTATAATGAACAGCAATATAATAATATAACATTTATGAAATAAAATGTATGGTTTTTCTTATCTACTTGATATTAAATGCAAAAAACTGGTGATTAAAATGACACAAATTGATGAATTGGTCTACGTAGTCTAAGACGTACTTGATGCGATGAAACAGACTTGACGGATCAACATCTAAGCGTCTAAAAAAAAAAAAGTGGACATTTGATGCTTGTGAGATGTGACATGTAAAGATGGGGGCTGGGTAGACAAGTCTTCAAATTCTTTTTGGCAACCGGCCTCGGGGAGGGAATGAAAAAGTCAAGATAAAATCTGCGCTGCTGCTGCTTTTTAACATCGCATAATCGCGAAAATTCCAACCATCTGATTTTTATTCCCCCCCCCATACAAGTCAGTAATCATAACACTTTCACACGGGGAGTGACTCCACTTAAGTGAGAGCATAGTCACAACACCGTTGCCTCGGGTGTCAAACTTTTGCTGAACCTTGCTGAACGATCCATCTCGGGCCTTAAAGGAAAATAGAAGTGGAGAGGGTGAGGCGGGGAGGAAGCTGTGAGCTGCGTGGCTCCAAATGAACTTCCAGGCACGTCTGGAATGCCTTCAGCCAAGAATCTGCCTCTTTCACAGAGAGAGTGTAGCACGACTGAGCACATGGCCTGCAGTCAAATAGTTCTCAGCCATCTATGTTCACAGTTACCTCCATACTCTTTACATTATATCAGCTTCAAGACTCAGTGTGGAACTATATGATGTTTAAATTCTTCAAATGTTTTTGTTTGAGTGAGCAGCACATGTCCTAATTCCTGTGTCGTCCACTTACAGGTGGGATGTTTGAATTTGTCTCAGGAGCCAACTTCTTAGGAGAGATAACCGAGTGGGCAGGCTTCGCTCTGGCTGGCCACTCTATTCACAGCTTGTCCTTTGCCATCTTCACCGCAGTGGTCCTCACCAGCAGGGCTGTGTCCCACCACAAGTAAGAATAAGTCTGCATGGATTGTATCACACACACGCTTTGAATTCATTTTTAAATTAAAAGAGAAAACTATTCGTTTACCTCTTTCTCTCTCTCTGTGTGTAGATGGTACCTCGCCAAGTTTGAAGACTACCCAAAAAATAGGAAGGCTTTGATTCCTTTCCTGCTCTAGAATTCGCTTCCAGAAGCGGGAAAAAAGCACCAATATTTCCTTACTGCAGTTGAAGAATATTCTCACATCACACCTTTTAAAATCGTCTGGAGCTTTCACACTGACAATGAACTGTTTCAGAAACTGAAAGGCAAGAAAACAAAGGCTTTTTTGTGAACCATTACGTGTCAATGTCGGCGGTTAACGAGGGAAAGAAGGAAGGACCATACCATTCAATAAGACGAAGAAAATGAAGAACATGCTGCAGTTTTCAGAAGGGACAAACTTCTTCTTCTGAAGGTGGGTTCACCACGTTCCAAAAAGAACTTGAGCCTCAACAGGAACCGTGCCCGTGCTTTCCAGGGTGAAAGTACTAAAAGATACTAAAAGCCTCTTTTTTTTTTCAAAGGTAGTTTTAAACGGCAGTTGCTTCTCAGTTAAAGGACTCTACACAAGCTGCAAGCGAGCAACAGTCTAAGGCCATCATCTTATACTCATTTTTATTGTTGCAATTTGTTCGGTAATTGTGTCCATAAGGCAACGAGAAACCCCCGACAACCCTGAAGTGAACGTGCTGGTGTTGTGTTCCGTCAGAGGAAGTGAGATCAACAAAGCGATGCCGCAGATTTATAATGGACACTGCTCCAGCACTAAACCGTTTTTAATATCTCCCCCCCCCCAGATGGAACATAAACTAGGAAATGCAAAGCAGACGTTTCAAAACTTTTTATTCATTCAGTCTCCAGAGTCATCTGTTGCAAAGCTCTTCTCTTTTTTAAACGGCAGTTTAAGTCGAAGGGACCTCGAAATAACATTTTGCTCGTCTGACACTCCTGCTACAAGAGCTGCCACTGTGGAAGAAAAGGTCACGGCGTCTTTGTCATGTTAAGGATGAGACGTTGTCAGGCCTTGTCCCTCACCTCCCGGTCTGCAGGGGGAAATGGCCCTCAATAACTCATCCATGCCTGAAATGAGAAAAGGAAGTCACCACCTTAATCATTACCTCAATGTACTGTCTCGTGTTAGGGTTTTCAAGAAGCAAAAGAACAAAGGCTGAAGAAATGAAAGGGAGGGGGAAAGTATTTAGGGACTGTGAAAACGGGAGACGACACTGACGGAAGGAAGCTGTGAGTGAAATATGAATCCTATTAATATAGTTTTCTCTTGTAATTATCACTTTTTAGGTATTTAGGTAAAACCATTCACAAAGTGCATTCATATACAACTGAAGATGACACTTGATCGCTAAATTATAAAATACTGTATATAAAAGTATATTCCTGATCCAAAGCAGTTTCTTCTCATAACTCATCGTTTTTCTCTCTATCCCAGCGGACAGCATTTTTCCAACACCAGTTACTGCCAAGGTCCTATCGTATTGAATTTTGAAAAATGTTTGACAATAAATAAATGTATTTGTGTCATCGTTTTTGGGGGTTTTTTTACACGTGGTGTCATCGATAAGTGATGTAAAGTGTCAGCGCTTGTGTGTCGTTGAAGGCCAAGCGTCCTTCACGCTGAAGATCCCCTCTCTCTCTCTTGTTCACTCTTTTTCCTCAGCCTCGCTCCTTGTAATTGCATCACCATATACTGTATGACACAGTCTGTATTTACTGAGGCTGCTGCCGCGCTCCGTTGGCTGTCTGTCATTCTCACGCACAAACGGTGAAGGATTTTCTTTTTATATGCAAAGCAACGCCCGGTGAAGTGGCTCATAACTCAGCGGGGCAGGGGAGCTCTTCTTTTCATATTTAATACACGTCAACCACATATGAGACGGTAAAGTGACAGTATACTGCGGGAAGGACTTTATTGGCGAGGTGGGAAGACTTTGTGCAAACTGCAGGACAGGAGTTGCAGCTGCAGCTGCAGGTGTTATTGTTATTACAAGTGCTTCATATTAAGTACATGTGTTAAAGGTGCCTTGAGAATAAAAGTTGTACAAAACTTTTTTTTAAAGAGTTTTCTGTCATAACATGTATGAATGTTAGGTTTTTACAAGTTATTTATAATATTTGGTGACATTTAATGGTCAGACTTAAGATTGTAACCTTCCCTCCTCCCTCTCCCAGGCACGCCATAGAACTATGGTGGCCTGAGCATGCCAGAAATGATGATGTTGTTCTTTGTTTGCATCGTAAGCTTCTGTGGTGTGGTGGCGCAGGTCGTGACGGCAGCCTCCATAAAGCAAGGCCCTTGGCCTTAAGCACATATATTCTAGGCTTATTTTAAAGTTAAATAAAACCAAATGATATTTTATAGTAATTATACTAACATACACATACATAATAACATTTCTGTGTATTTATACATTTAAAAAGACAAGATCAGAACCTGAGGGAGGTACTGCTATGCAACTGGAAGATATCAGCTCATTCTAATGTAACCATGTCGTCTCTGTATTGTGTACATAGCCCCATGTTGGCTTTCACACCACAGGAAATGTGGGTAGGAATGTAAGGGTGGTGTTGATATAACAGATAGACACAGATTTTCCACTTGTAGGTGAAACGTCGACATAATGACTTGGCCTCATTGCCATTCGAGCCACGTGCAGCCTCAGACAACAGATTATCTGCTACTGTAATGCCCGTGACTGTGGACATAATATACTGACTTCTCCGACAAGTGAGGACATTTTGACTGGTCCTCTCTTTCTGGCACACCTAAACGGGACTAAGCAGGACTGGTTTTTAGTTCAGAAACATTGTTTTGAGCACATGAAGGCATTTTTTAAGGGTTGAGACACGGTATCAGGGTTAGGGTTTGGGGTGAAAATATGTATGTGTAAACACAGTAATGTGTGGCGAGGTAAGGGGGTTTTGGAGTAGTTTCATAAACCAAATGTAGCAAGTCATGGAGCAACCACTCAAAGTGGTAAATCCTTATTTAAAATGTTGTGGGGTAGCAAAGAAAATAACTGACTTAAAGCCCCTCTCAATGTCTTTATGTTTTTGTGTGTTTGTACTTGTGAGGTCCAAAAAACATACAAATATGTCATTGTGAGGACATTTAAGTTTTTGGTTTTAGGGTTTAGGTTAGGGTAAAAGCAAGGGTTTAGGTTAGGCACTTATTTGTGATGGTTAAGTTCAGCGTAAGGGGCTAGGCAATGCATTAGATCTATGAGGTGTCCTTACTAAAATATAAAAACAAGTGTGTGTGTGTGTACCTGGTATTCCTTCTGTTGTGGGGACCTAAATCTCTTTACACCGTCACATTATGGGGACTTGTCTTCCTTGTGAAGTCCCCATAATGTAAATGACTATGTTCTATGGTGAAAACAAGCTTAGGTGAGGGGCCAGGGTTAATCTAAGGTTAAGGGTCAGGGTTAGGATTAGGTCAGTAGTAATTATATGGTTAAGGATGGAGTGAGTCTCCAGGAAATGAATGCAAGTCAACGCAATGTCCTCTGAAGTCTCTGAAGTGTGTGTGTGGCTTCTGTGTCAGCTGTGGTTTCATCACCACCACTGTGGTAATCCCATAAAAGATGACAATGAGGCAAACCAGCCTTGAAATCACACACACACACACACAAAGGTTTGTAAAGCTATTCTTCTTAGGACACTGCATTGACTTCCATTAATTTGGACAGACTACAAGCATTAACCTTAACCAGTTAATGCCTAACCCTAACCTTAATCTAACCACAATTCAAATCTTAAACCAGTTCCTAAGAAATTAGGTTCTGTCTCTTCTATTAGGACCCAAATAAATAAATAAATAAATAATAGACAAACGTATTCAATCAACAACACCTTTGATAAAGATGGAGGTACAGAGAAGGTCTTGGATTTCCACAGGCGTACAGTGGGAGTGAGCAGCTGTGTGTATGCCTGAGTGTGTTACACAGAGTGCTACATATCCCAGCTGACACATCACTGGCATGGAGAGAGGGGGGGTTCCTTTGACTGTCACATGCAGCACGTGAGCAGCAGGAGTAGGGCGTCGTCATGCAAGAAGCTCCCTCTGCTTTCTCATGCGTTTACATGCATAAGTGCATCCGAGAAGGCTGCCCTTATCCAGCCCGCCGCCATTCCATCGTCACGTTTTAACGTGGGCTGGGGCTGTTACTGGGGCTGGGCAGCATACAGTGTGTGGAAGGATAAACACCACCTGCTGTGTGTGTTCCTTGAAAGTGTATATTTGGATGCAGTGGCTGCAGCTGAAGTAATAAACAGAAGAAAAGGAGGAGCAGTTTTTTCTCTCTGCTGTCTGATTGTGTGTGAGCAGCATGTAGAAAGGCCAGAGGTCACGCATGACAGCCAGCTGACAACATGTGATCTCTCTGTCGAGTGTTTATGTGAATTCTGTCGTGCATTATTGTTCTGTTTTCTCATGATTGAGGGTTTTAAATGTTCATAGCGGGAGGCTTTCCAGGAATCTGCGTGTCCATACCAGGATTACCCACGGATCCAGACACACAGACGTGTCCCTGGGGCCCACAGGCTATTAATGAGACACAATTGTTGTAGCTTTGCCTTGATTATGTAACATTGTTCTAATTTTAATATTTGATCTCTCTCTGCTTCTCCCTTCAGATTTTCAGATTGAATAAATCTTATTTTTAAGCTCCCCGTGATGATTTCTGTCCAATATACATCTCTGATTATTAATCGAGTAATCGTTCGGTCCACAAAATGTCAGAAAAATGCCCATCAGTGTTTCACAAACCTAGAAAGGATGATGTTCTCAAATGTCTTGTTTTGTCCAAAAACCACAAACTATTCTGTTTTAATGATTTATTTGTTATATGGAGGAAAGAAACCAGAGAATGTTTACATTTAAGAAGCAGAAACAATCAGAAAGCTTGTTTTAATCCCTTAATCCCAAATATTTGACGGTTTATTTAGTAATCAATTAATAATCGATTCATTGAATAATTGCTTCAGCCCTACATTGCAACTGTTCATACACTTAAAGGAATATGCTTGTTTAAGGCCTTCATACGGTTGTTGTTGTTGTTGTTGTTTGCACACCATATTAATTTTATGTATCAAATTCTGTTTGGTTTGTTTCATGATTTTATCACTTATTAAAGCTCTTTGTAATCTGACTGTTGAACTTTTCTCTAGTGGTAGTAGTAGTAGTAGTAGTAATACTTGTAGTTGAATTTGTAATCATGGTAATTAAACATTTATCTGTCATTTCTGTCTGTCCAGCCTAAAATTGATGGGAAACCCTTGAAACCCTCCCTCCCCGTCCCTCCACCTAGTGGTGATAAGCGTGAAGTGCAGGTGGGCGACAGGACTTAACGTGGGTTCCTCGGGGCGGACTTCACTCCATCTGCATTCAGTTTTGACGTTTTTACATATATCTCCTGTGTGTGTGTGTGAATTAAATGTTTAGCGGATGAAAAGGGCGAACACATTGAATGTGTTTCATCAAACGGCTGGAGGTATGAAGGAGTGGGCGGATGGAGGGGGGCGCAGTCATCATTTAAGAAACCCCTTTGAAGAGCGCATGCGCATGGATTTGAAGAGAATACGCCATATTGAATTCTCGTAGGAATCGGCTAGCAATTTTTCCCAGCTAGCGGTGCAAAGGGGGGCCACTTTATCAATGGTCCTGATTCGGTTATACGTTTAAACTCCTCTTTTTTCGTAACCCTGGACAGCGTAGTGATCTCTGAAGGTGTCCGGGAAGCGGAGTGGATTCACGACGGGCTCGCTAGCTTTAGTTAGACACTCGTAGGGGAGGGGGGGGTTACCGGAGGAAGAAGTTGAATGGATCCGAGGGTAGCTTGGATTCAGCCCGAACAGAAAGGACCTGCGAACGCCTTATGGATGCACGTCTGGGAGACCTCTCAGGGAGTACGGACGCTCGCGCAGCAGCAGCAGCTCCACAATCAGAACCACAACCAGTGTGTCAGCTACACTGCGTTGGATGTTATAAAAAATGTGGCGACCGCGGTGGCAACGGGAAAGAGCATTTGCAGCAGCGGTAACGTTACAGGCAGCCGGAGCAGCAGCAGCAGCCATCACGGCATAATGAACGGCACTACAACTATTAACGGCACTGCGATTTCCACGCTAGGGGTAGTAGCACTGTCCAACGGGAACCTACATAATAATAACTCTTTTGCCGCGACAAGCGCCGCTGCAGAAGCAGGTGAGGGCAAAAGCCTGCCTCAAAAGCCCGGATCTGTCTCCACTTCGTCTTCTTCACAGGAATCGCGGACGGACAGTCCACTTGAGAGGACTATGGGTGGAAATGTGCCGGGCAACGTGAATAATAAAAACGTCGGGGGTGCCAATCTGTTCTACAGTTTGGGCGATAGCATGGATATTAATAATGTCAACCTTCACCACCACCACCGTCACCACCACCACCATCATCATCACCACCACCGTCACCTACAGGAGCACCCGGCTTTCAATGTACAGCAGATCTGCGTGAAGCGTCACCAGCTCCAGCCTGCTGTACCTGTAAATCACACACACAATCACCACCCGGGCCGCAGGAAAAGTGAGAACAAGGCGAGCACTTATGGAATGAACTACTTGCTCTCGAACTGCACTAATGGTAATTATGCCAGCACTTGGACACCGTGGAAGACTCGGACGTACAACCCCGGAGTCCTCGGGTGAGTGACTGAAGTCCTGACGTTAATTTTCAAAAAAGTAAAATGATAAAATGTATCGGCTTTCTGCAGCAGCTGCTTTAAATGGCGTAATGTGCATGTGCGTTGAATACTAAGGCGTTTACGACGCAATGTAGTCGTTTTTATAGGAAAGTACACCCACCAGTGCAGTGGGAACTAGAGTTGGGGCAACTGACCCAACAAGACCGGAAGTGTCGTGATTGTTTTTTAATTCTTTTGAAAATTTGAGGTATAAATGACTAATTAAATAGTATAATTAAAAAAACACGCCAGAGTAGAAAGTAAGTAATAAATGTAATATTTTCAGTGTCTAGTACTGAGTGGTTCTATTTAGTGGGTGAAAGTTGTCACCGGATGTGTTGCTTATGTAGTAGTTTTCAGATGCATTTGGAGGGGAGGAGCCTATCGTGTGTAACGGTTCTCCCCTGGTGGCTTCACATTTAAATCGCCAATCTGACAACAATACGCTGAATTAAAGAAGGCAGTGGTGAACCTTTAATGTGCCAAATTAACGACATTTATTTTACAATGTAATCGTTTTAGCTGAGGTAGTTGTGTGAAATAGCTTGTTTTATAATGTTGGATAAGTGAGTTGTTCATTCACCCCTAAATCAAACAAACCCCAGTGTACTCGAACTACTATTTGTTTTTGTTATGTGATTACAACTAGACTTTGACCTAAAACAGGGTCTAAATGTGGGTTTTTAATGCCGCATGTTTCAGTAGTTTCCACTAAATTCCATTACACCGTTATGAATGTGAAGTAAAGCTAAAATTTGGAACGTTGGCTTTATGTATCTAATATTTACTCCCATTGTTTTCAGTTGTCGTTAACTGGTCTTTATACACAAGTTAGAATTCTTTTGCAGTTGGGCTGACACAATGAATCAACAATTTAGCGATTAATCGTCAACTATTTTTTAGGTAAAGATTTTTTAAGCTTCTTCAAAGTGAATGTCTTCTGGTTTCTTTCATCTATATGACAAAGAAATCATTAAAACTGAATCATTTTGGTTTGTGGACAAAACAAGACGTTTGAGAACACCATCATTTCCAGTTCTGAAAAACACTGATCAACATTTTATGCAAGCGATTACTAGATTAATCGAGTGAATAATTATGGAAATAATACTTAGTTGCAGCTCTAATTTGCAGTCACAAGTTACTGATTTCTGTCTTTTTTTTTTAAAATGTTGTGCTCAGAAACGTGATGCATGCTCCTAAATGCATGGCATTTTTCATCCAAATTTTTTTTAAGCATCTTTCACATTTTAGTAGCTAGTTATACTGTTATCAAAAGTGCCATACTTATACTGTAGTAATTGTAGTATAAAGGTAGAAACATTAGGAATTGTTATTTACTATATTTAATACTCTTGGTTGTTAGGCTGATTGAGGCTTTCTCTCTCAAAAAAAGGACCAAAGAAGTTGAAAATGTTTTGCAGGAACCTGTGATATTTGTTATGGCTGACTTCACCCATCTGGGAATTTCTTTCTTCAACAGACTTGGTGTTTGTTATGAAAGTACTTCCACATACTTGATACTCCGTTTCCCCCCCAGTCCCTGAATCTAAGGTTAACTGAAGGTGTAAGAATTTCATAATTGTATTGTGGTGAATAATTAATGTGTAACACATTTAATTTTCCCTGGGTATTTGTGTTCTACAAGGTTAAATGATATAAGTTTTTGGTCGTGCACCATCTAGTTTTGCACTGGTTTGCCTCAGGGTCTCAAATCAGTGATTTGGACTGTGATGCAGTAAAAACATTGATTCCAGTGGAAGATACATGGCTGTCATGGTAGCTCGGTTATAGACCGCTGCATCATTGACTACTTCTACTCTAGACCCTAAAGTTGTTGAAGTGAGACAATCCTTACCAGACTTGTCGGGGATGGCTGCAGTAGCAGTTTTTATTTTGAGTGTGGGGGGCCTTCGCTCTGTCAGTGCTGAACTATTGCCATGGTTACATTCCAGAGTTTTCACCAAGGAGTGGTCACATGGGCTGGATGCATTTTGTCCTTGGCTCTGGTTGTCGATTGTGACCGTATTCCTGTTCTATATTTTCTCACTGACATCATGCCATGGCATGTACTCCTAGGAAAAAAGAATGGCCATAGGGTTGAACAGAGTTCCACTGTTCACAGGCTTCTAACTGGTCAGGAATCTATACATTGTACAGATTGTGCCACTCTGCTGCCAAACACAGAATCATAGTAATAACAACAATAAGGCCTGGGACTTGCACTCTGAATGATATGACTTTACTACACTCTTTCTTTTAATTTAATTATTGGACACTTTTGGACTATTTTACGTTCAGGAATAACCTTATGATGTTAAGGTTTCAGACAAGTTCAGGCTTATCAGGGTTTGTACAGTCGGTGTTGTATTCTTGATACCTGACTTGTACATTTAACTACAGCATAAGTTCTTGTTTTTTTTAGATACAAGGTGCTTCAAGTTCAGCAGAAACTCAGCAATACTTAAACGTGAACATACTAAAGCCCAATGGTTTTTTTTATGTTTTTTCAATGCTATGATGGAGGTTCTCCAAAATAGAACAAAAGAGAAGCATATCTTGTGCCATCTGGAGATACAAATTTTTTTCCAAAACTGTAAGCCATTCCTGGAATATGTGTGTTTGATTTTTTTTTCCTTGGAGTAAGAATTTACAAACATATAAAATGTAGAGCATATTTGACACTGAAAACTGTTTATTTTGCCAATCCGTATCACAAGCTGGTCTGTGTGTTGTAGCTGATAATAACACTATTTTTTTTTTTCTTTTCTCTCTTAGACTCCATGAGGAGGTGATGGACTTCTACAACTTCATGTCTCCCCGGCCAGAGGAAGCAGCAATGAGGAAAGAGGTGGTGAACCGGATAGAGATGGTCATTAAGGAGCTATGGCCCACTGCAGATGTAAGATACACACACACTATTCAAATCTTTAAAGAGAGCTGGCTCCTAAATCAACCACACGTTGAGGAGGAATTGATGTCATGCAATTGAGGCTGATGCAGTGTCCTATATCTTGATTTATACTTATACTCAACTAACCATTAGTAGAAATCAGCAAATTTTGATTTTCCTGATAGATATCGCAATTGCAATTTAATTTTGAAAACATGAAGGCGCATGACCACAATTTTGTTCAACTTGCACCTGTGTCTTAGCTTTTGTTTTTAATTATGATATAACATTTAATAGCTGTTACTTCCATTTACAGGAATACAGCTAGTGGTAGTTTTGATTTTTTTAATGTCAAAGTACAGAAAAATGAGAGGAACACCTGCGACTGGTTGAGTGGTGCTCTGAGGTAGGGTTGATGTAATGCCGCTCTCATTACTTAATCATGTAAAACACACGCAGCAGTGATTTGTTGGCTGCCAGTCTTCCCCCACTTCCACTGTGAGCCAGGTTGTCAAGTAAATGGATCAAACCTCTGATTTGTACCAGCCTCCCTTTTCATTTCAGCCTATTAATTCTGGCCCGTCTTTGTGCCGTTGCCTTGTCGTATTTACCAGACGGAAAGGGAAAGAACTCCTTTCAGTTTCCTTTGGAGAGCTTTTGCTCGCTCGCAGCTTCAAAACACGGCATTTTTTCCCCCAGCCATTGTATACTTAACTTGGCAGCCCACTAAGCTTGGCAGTGATTACCGTCTCTGAAGTGGAACCCGGAAATGCCTAGTTCCTACTAGTTTGCAAACATTTGAAATGGATATGCACATCATTGCCACAAAATGAGCTGTTGTGCAACACAGGCTATGAAATGTCAGTGCGTTTTGTTGTCGTTTTTTTTTCTTTTTCTCGTCTATATATAGGTTGGCTTTAACAGTTTGAACTACAGTGATTTCAATCATCGTGGTCTTATATCATGAACATTGTTTTTTCTAGGTCCAAATATTTGGCAGCTTCAGCACAGGACTCTATCTTCCGACAAGGCAAGACATATTATTTGTAAAGTAAAGCACACTTTATTATATTTGTTTGCCAACATTTTAACTGTGACTATTTTTCACTTTCAGTGACATTGACCTGGTGGTGTTTGGGAAGTGGGAGCGCCCGCCGCTGCAGGAGCTGGAACAAGCTCTTCGCAAACATAACGTGGCAGAACCCTTCTCCATCAAAGTGCTGGACAAAGCTACAGTAAGCCATAGCATGTGTCTCGACTCTTCCATGTTTTATGTTACTTTACGTTCATATTACTTATAAATAATGCATATTTTACCAAATAGCAACTCATTTAAATAAAGTAATGACTGAGTGAATAATGGTCTGTATTTACAGAATGGTTAATTTCATGTCCTCTTTGGCTTTTTTTATTCTTCACTGTTATTAGTTAAGTTAATAAATACTACAGCCTCATTAAGTGGGCAAGTAAGAGGGGAATAGGAGTACACTCAGCCAAAACAAAAATTGGCAGCACGTTTGCAGTCTTTAATGAAGTTCCCCCGGGCTTCAGATGGTCAGATAAAAACCTTTCTCACGCTTTAATCTTTGTCTAAAGATGCGGTGGAGTAACCTCAGAGACTCAATTAGTGTCCCCCTGTCTGTTTTGCGAGATGGTTGCCCCTTTCTGACAGTTGTGGTGGACTCCGTGGTTAATATTTCGCAGATTTCACTTTATTGTATACCTCTGTAATAACAAGAATGAAGTTTATAACTTAGGTCAGTGCTGCTGTTTATCAGAATTTCCTGCTCACACTTAGCTGTTATTCTGCAGCTCAGAGTCTATGATGGATGTGTTTACCACTGCGTAGTCCACAGAGGGATGCAGCTAATGGCTGATTTTTAATTTTAGATAGAGCTCTTCCTTCTGAAAGGATGCCAGGTGGGACGGAGGCTCCCTCATCCTGCAGCGAGTGTCTCTTTAGATGTTTGCTAACACATGCCACTCTGCTTTCTCTCAGGTGCCAATCATCAAGCTGACGGACCAGGAGACCGAGGTGAAGGTGGACATCAGTTTCAATGTGGAGACTGGAGTCAAGGCGGCAAGCTTCATTAAAGACTATGTAAAGGTGAGATTTTACTCATCTCTGAGTTACCACCTTAAAAACATTTGGAAGGAATTAAATAATTTAGTAAGGTAATAATGGAACAGATGTCGCCAGTTAGTTATGGACTTTGATCCATTTCACTCACGTCTGTTTGGATTCTGTCTACTGCAAGAAAACTGTGGAGGGACGGAGACAATGAGACCATGAGCACATGAATTCTGCACTTTATGGAGTGTAACCTACCTCAGTTACACTTTCACGCTGGTTTCACATCGTCTTTATCAGCTTTGAATGAAGGAAAAAGGAAGATTTCATGAACAGATCAATTTTATTTAACCTCGATCTCGCGAATGGGAAAGAAAACAATCTTATTTTGATCAGTACAGTTTTCCGACAAAACAAAACATCCGACAATATTGCTTGTATTTTTTTAGACAAACAACATTCTAGTGCTTTCAAACAAACAGAGCCTAATAGGTTTTAAACTCTGAATTCTCTGCTCCTTAAATAACTGGAGTCTATTTGAGTTTACAGAACTCGGCAGTGGCTCCATAATAATTAAGCCAAACTCCAGCATAGAGAGGCTGAGTAAATGTGGTCTGGACTGTGTGGAGGAGAGTCACGGTGTCAGAGACGCTGTAGAACAGGGGTGTCAAACATACGGCCCGGGGGCCAGAACCGGCCCGCCAGAGGGTCCAATCCAGCCCACATGATGAATTTGTTAAAATCTAATCTTTGTGCCTTTATAGAGCCAGTGTGCTGTGTAAATAGCACATTTAGGCACGATATTGTTGAAATTGCACTTATATTTCTCAAGAAACTTCATGTTTTGTAAAAATATCCTTCATTAAATGTAAAACAAAGGAGTTCTTGTTGTTAATAGGTTATTATGTTATTAATTTACTATTTTTACTGGTCCGGCCCACTTGAGATCAAATTGTGCTGTATGTGGCCCCTGAACAAAAATGAGTTTGACACCCCTGCTGTAGAAGGACAGAATACCGGCACTGTGATCCAGGTACACTCCTACTCTGGAGAGCACATGACCTGACACTTCATTGCAGATACTGTTGTAATAGAAGTTGCAGTGGTTTGGGTGACAATATAAAGCCCAAGATTTGTCATTGAAACCAAATCTGCATTCACCCGAGTTCCCCGCTCTGCTGATATTCTTGTGTGGGACTGCTACACAAATTCTTCCTCTCCACTCCACCTCCCAGTAGCAACGTCCAGTCAGACTCTCTCTGCCCAACACCTGACTGTGAGTGCGAGAGCTGCGTCAGTTCAGCGCCTTTCTTTTTTAGCTCCGTTATCTCATGCTGCAGCTTCTGATGAAGATCGTTGAATCGACTCACTTCAGTTTCCTGCTTGGATCCGATCTGCTGCTTTACTACAGATCTGTTTGCCTGGAGACGGATCATCTCAGTGAAGATTGCCTCACTTGCCTCCACTGCTTTATCAGCAGAGTGATTGACTGCCTCTACCTGCTGTTGAAGCACCTTTACACCTTCTCTGTCTCTGTTGATTTTCTTGTTGCTTCAGTTCAAGCACTTTCTGCCTCGGAGTCCTTTCTGCTGCAGCTAAGATGGTGTTGTGGCCTTTATTTTGATCAGCTGAGCGGAGATAACAGATGCACTGCTGATCTGTGCGGCAGAATATCTCCATCACCTTATCGTGACGAGAGCAGATATTCTCGTGGAGCTCCGTGGAGGGGTCCACCAACTTGTGGTTTTTAAGGCGAGGTGACTCAAAATGAGACTGAAGGTGTTTATCACAGTAAGAGGCCAAACAAACCAAACAGGTCTTCTGAGCTTTCAATTTCCTCCCAGTGCAAAAATCACAGGCCGCATCTTCAGGTCCAGCATAGCAGTGGTCAGCAGGAGCATTTTGGAGTCCACAGTTCTCTCAGCTCCTCCACTAAAGCTGCTAACATGGAGCTTTTCACAAGGTTAGGCCTCGGTATGAATTTCTTTCTACACTGAGGGCAGCTGTAAATCTTCTTCTTATCCTCTGTGTCCCAGTGAGTTTTAATACAGTGCATACAGTAGCTGTAGTCACCGGATCCTTCAGTAAATCCAGACAAATGGAACAGCAGATTGTTTCCCGCTCCAGCTGAACTCCAACCCTGAAGATTGTCTCGTTTCGCTTAAGCTCACGCTGTCACCTGTCAGCTCTTGAATGTCACTGCATTTGAATTCACTTGAAACAGCAGCTTGGTGAACGGCAGTATCAGTAATGGGGAAAGTAAAGTGTGTCTGAGGTATCATCATGACCACTGTGAAACTGAAGTTTGTGTCACTTTGTAAACCACTCGCTCTCGCTCACCAAAGTCCATAGAGAAAACCAGTAATTATACATCACAGCTCACACGATTCTTGATCCGCTGTTGCCTCCACCAGTGAGTTCAAATGTGTTGTTTTGTGACTTGTGGGGTTTGAAGTTGTTTATTTGGATTCACCTCGGTGACACAAACTTGCCAAAGGAGGCAGCAATAGACCAGTAGACTCCTCTCTCCCTGTGAGCTAAAAAAAAAAGCAGGTTTTCTCTATGATCTTTGGTGCAGGAGAGTGAGTCATTGAGAATGTCATTGAGAATCTAAGTGGACAAAGACTTTATTAGTTAAGCTTTCTTTAAGATATTTTTGGCCTTTTTGTTGTTAGAGTAGTGAATCAAACTCAGGTCGCTGCTATGGGTCCCTTTTGTGCCACTGGGACCCAACAACTGAGCTATCCAGCACTCCGAGCCTTTTATCAAATGGTTAAAGTCTGTTTTCTCCTGTTTCATTGAGAGTGAGCCTCGGTGTCTTCTCATTAGTTCTCAGCCCAGACGTTAAACGTTTCCTTTAAGTTCAAGTTAGATTGAAATGAACAAAGTTTGTGCTGGGCCAGATCTTTTAAGTGTAAGGAACAGCATATACAAGAAGTGTACCTGCAACTTCTGACTCAGCTACTCCAGGCCTCAATTATTACTGATGTTTCCCCTGAACTGTAAATGTGCCACTGAAAGAAAGCAGAGCAACCTCAGCTCTACTGCAATTAAGATTATTGTGATGGACTTTGTTATGTGCATCAGCTGCCTGTCCTCAGTGCAAGTGGAAGAGTTCACATTGTATAGAAGACATCCTGAATTCTCAGTTTTCGTAAAACAACCCCTTTTAAACAAAGCATGTTTTCTGTACAGGGTCTTGTGTTTTCTGTGGTCTTCACATGCGACAGGCAGACTGGCTCCTAAAACAGAGGCTCAATAAAAACACACAGACAAGGGAGTGTGATGTCACATCAAAAAAACGACTCATATTTCAAAGCAGTGAAGACAAACCATATATACTGTGTATATATATATATATATATACATACATAAATATACATATACATGTACACTATGCACTTAACAGGGAGTACATACAGACTAAGAAAGATGGCAGGGAAAGGTCATGTAGACATATTTAAATAGATTTAAAAACCACAAGAGTCACATAATTACTATATTATTTTACATTGGTTTCTAAATACAGAAGTAAAGAAAATCCCTCTGGGAATCAGGCCAGCCAGTCAGCATGTTAAAGCATTACTCTTTACTTCATTTGCATTCTTGTACTGGCTTGTCTCGTTTCCAAATTGACCCTGGAACAGACCCCGGCTACCGTGCTCGGTGCACTCTTCATTTAAGTCAGACAGTCTGTGAGCTGCTGCAGAAGACTCTGTTCCTGTTGGGAAGTGAATTTCACCCCGTGGATAGAATTCCTGCTGAAGGTGTAACTCTGCCAGATTTAGTCATGGTTGTAATAGCTAATGCATGAAAGGAATTCCAGGTGCTGATGTTCCATCTATCTCTTAAATCCTGGCTTTTGTCCTTTTTGTTGCTGTTGTGTTATGGCTCTCTGGGAGTACATGTCACGACTTGAAAGGCTAAGTTTGACAGCAGCACTCTGTGTCAGTCCAGTGATAGTTGATTCTGTAATACGCGGGTGTCAAACTCCAGTGCTATCTTATAATTGAGAGTTTAGGACAGGTCAAAGGTCTCATGCAGCCAGTTGAAACGGCATACCTGCCGGACTTCTTGTCACTGATTTTTTTTGCAGACGTGCTAAATGTCAACCAAGCCCTGCTGCTCCACTGGCACAGATGTGCTCACATGTACACTGCCTTAAGGTCACAGTGCCTTTTCATTTGGAAAAAACCAACATATTTGTAATTCCCACTCCCAGACCCTGCAGGGTTTCAGCACATTATCATGTCACGGGCCCTAGGAATCCTCATTCAATGTGTTTTTGAAAGTTTTGGCTAGTTAAAAAATTTGTATTTGTGTTGTAAGTAGGAGTCGAACAAGTCCTCCACTGCTGCAGTGCTGTGCCACCATGAACTACAGATGCCCAAGGGGAGCAGCGGCACAAGTAGAAGAGAAATCGATTTTCATTAAAAAACAAATCATGTATGATTTTAGTCATATGGCACAGCCCTATACCTCTGCTCCATTATAGCATCATAAGGTGATCAGTTTGCGATCATTTACCCTAGTAACTATAGAGTCATGACATGAGTGCAAATGCCATTCAATACAGCATCTGTAAAATCTTTTTGAATATTATTTTCTCTCTGAATCCATGTTCTCATTCTATTTCTTCCATGTCCTCTCATCCACTTTCAGAAGTATCCAGTGCTGCCTTATCTGATCTTCGTGCTGAAGCAGTTCCTGCTGCAGAGAGATCTAAATGAAGTCTTCACCGGGGGAATCAGCTCTTACAGCCTCATCCTCATGGTCATCAGCTTCCTACAGGTACAAAAACACAGAAACACGACTAACTGAACGATAGAACACAAGCAGAGAGCAATAAGTAGCTCTAATACGTGCTAGATAATATTCAAATCTCCTCATCTCCGTGTCTGCTCAGCTACATCCTCGCATTGACGCCAGGAATCCTACTGAGAACTTGGGCGTGTTGCTGATCGAATTTTTTGAGTTGTACGGCCGCCATTTCAACTACTTGAAAACAGGGATTCGCATCAAAAATGGAGGCGCGTACATCCCCAAAGAGGAGATCATGAAGTCCATGACAAATGGATACAGGCCATCGATGCTCTGCATAGAGGACCCACTGCTTCCTGGTGCGTGTTTTACTCTATTAAGATTATTTACAGTGAAAAACAAAATGATTGTGACTTGTACCTTCTTAAACAGCTAAAGACAAAAAAATACAGAATCTTTATGTGTATTGATCCAAATTAGTTTAAAGAAACTAAAGAAAGTTTTTCTTCACTTTTCTTGCTTTGGCACCATCTGATGGTTGCATGAAAAATGACATGATTGGTAGAAAACAGCAAGAATGAACTGAAACTCACTTTAAAAATACATTAGCGCACAATTAGAATCACTTTAAATGTTCTATAATCACATTAAAAAACAGGGTACGGTGGCTGTAAAGTTTGTTATTTATGTTTAAATGGCAATGTCAAATTCAAATGTGTGTATTTATGTACATGTAATAGCACAAATGTATCCATTTATGGCAAGTTAAGAAAAACACTGGTCATATTTAAAAACTGTCTTTTCCATCATGTAGGTAACGATGTGGGGAGAGGCTCCTACGGCGCCATGCACGTCAAGCAGGTGTTTGACTACGCCTACACCGTCCTGAGTCACGCCGTGTCACCACTTGCGCGGTCATATCCCAATAAAGAGTGCGAAAGGTTAGAATGCGGTCCGGTGTTTAAACAGATCTCCTCAATGACACGGGGCGCCTCTGTAATGGCCCTTCTCCCTCTCTCCCTCTCTCTCTCTCTCTCTCATCCCCGCAGCACCTTGGGCAGGATCATCAGGTTGACCCAGGAAGTGATCGATTACAGGGAATGGATCATCAAGAAGTGGGGGGGCCGGGATCTGGCACGAACAGACAACAGAGGTACCATTTTTCATCCTTGGAGAGTACACAGATAATGGCACAAACAAAAGATGTTAAAACGTTGAACAAGGCCTGCTTAATTTATTATCATAGAACATGAGACATCAGAAGACCATCTAATACCTGCAGCAAAAAAAATCGATCCTGTATGAAAAATTACTGTTAGCAAGTAAACCTTGTACAATTTGTCATTTGCTGATCTATTCCTGACCTCATTTGTTCTTCTCCAGTTTCACCTCCAAAGGAGCCGGTGTCGGAGCAGGAGCTTGGCAGCAGCAGCATCGGGTCGGAGGAGCAGCAGAGGGACTCGGCGTCGCCCCACAGCGCAGACTCCCCCATGTCCATCTCCAGCCCGCAGCAGCACTCGTCGGCGTCCTCCGTCTCCTCGCTGTCTGGATCAGACAATGTACGAACATTTAACACATGCATTTTGAATCAGCAGCAGTCACCATAGTTGAAAAAAAGTCATCTAAAAATGTTTGGAAAAACACGTGGAATAAGCCTGAGGGATTTTTCTACTACAATGGCAACTACTGAGTTGACACAGGTTGCTGCAGCTTTGCTGAAATAATACATATCAAAACAAAGATACTTACTGACAACTTCTTTGGCCCAGGAATCAGGAGGATGTGTGAAAGCACTTACTGAATTATTAAGTTGATATATTTTCATCTGGCAACTGCATCCTCATTGAAAACAAATAATCCGTGCAGGCAAAAAAGAACAGCCTCGTAATGTGGTAGAAAAAAGATTTAGCACTATGTACAGTATACCAGATGGAATACATACATTACATTAAGAAAGTGGCCACTCTGAATCTATACTACACTCTATAATGTGAACTGTTGTGGTGCAGGACCATGTCTGTGTAGCTGGGACAAACACTCTGGCTCATGATTTCTTTCTTTCTCTGTGTGACCTGGCAGGACTCTGATTCAGCGTTACCGTGTCCTGTCCCTCCGCCGACCCTGTCACCGTACCCGTCTTTCCCGCCACTGGGCTTAACGTTGCCACCGGGACTCAAGCCCGGCATGGGAGGACACCATCTGCTCATACCTCCAGGCTCACAGGTAAACACACACACACACACGCCAATGAGCGCAGACAGACTGGACAATGACATTACTGTACAAACAAACCCACAAGTGTATCGTTAGGATTTTAACATGAACAATACTGGTACTTTAAAGCTGCAGTTTGTAACTTTTTGGTAATTTTTTTGTTATTGTTGTTTTTTATTTCTTGTGCCCATGTTTGGTAAAAAGAAACCGTAGCATTATTTGTATGCAGCTTAGCCAAACATTGGGTGTTATCGGGTGCTGGATTTGCAAGTGTTTTGTGGGCTTGCTAATGAGCAACACGGTGTGACGTAATGCATAATTTCCCGATGTTGGCTGCTTCACCGTCAACTGAGAGTGGGTGGGAGTCCCTGTGCTAGAGAGCTTTGTACAGACTTAAAGCTGTGTTTCCATACATTACAGATCTTTATGCGTCTCCATTAGGAATAATACCAAAATAACTGGCCCCAACCGTTCTATTTCTTAGTACGTTTTCCTTGGGGTACCAGAGTAACGGTACAGTATGGTATGAGTGGAGCTAGACCCATGAAAGTCAGCTGATTGTGCGACAGAAAAGATTCACTCCCTTGTGACTGGTGTTTCTTCAAGCTTGGCGTGTTGTTAGGACAAATGTCCACAAACGGAGCAGAAAAAACGAGATGCTGGATGTCGTTCATTGTCCGTTATGTCGCGTTTGATGCCGTTGTTCATTGTTGTCGCACCAGTACAACATACCGCTACCAAGTAAAGGTAAAGGTACTGTTCTCAGTCGAAGTGCGAGCCTGACTGAGGGCTTTACTGCTCCAAATCTTACCCCTACTGCAGTGTTTCTCAGTCCTGGTCCTGCGTGTTTTTAGGTGGATCTCTGCTCTAACACACCTGATTCAAATAAGCTTGCTGACAAGCTGACTATTTGAATCAGCTGTGTTGGAGCAGGGAAACCTCTAAACCATGGTGGGTCCCGAGGACTAGGATTGAGAAACCCCGCCCTACTGTAACCGACCGAAATGTAGCCTAATGGAAACGCGGCTTAATTGACTGACTTTAGGACTTAAAGGTGAAAAACCAGCATCAATTACATTTCGTTTTCTTGTTGTTGCTCCTCCCACTCAGTAAATATTATACCTTTCTTCTTCCAGGCTCGCGTCTCACTGCCCGGTGGTCTAGCAATGCACTCCATACCTGGCAGACAGGTGTGTATAGACACCGGGCTCCCCCCCTTCTTCCACATGCCCTCCCTAGCCCATGCTCATGCCCCCGCCCCCTCCAGCCCCCAGCCTCCGCTCAGCCCCCACTCCAGCCACACACACAAGGTAGGTGGCGGAAGCCACACAGTCTACATCAGGGCTTGTCTTGACGTCTTCTCTCTCAAGTGTCTGATATGTCTCTCTTTCTCTCTCTCTCTCTCTCTCTCTCTCCCTCTCTCCCTCTCTCTCTCTCTCTCTCTACATACATAAAGAATGAATTTGCCATCTGCAATCCATAATGTTTGAGTCAACATTAGCACAGGGGCCTGATGTTGCAGCATCTGATGTGCACCTGTTGCTATGGGAGATGAGATTAACAGCAGTGTGATGTTGGCATCCAGTTTTCAGTTACTGCCTACTAGATGATTATTATTATTATTATTATTATTAGTTTTATTATTATTATTACTAATGAAGAAATGATGACATTGCATCAATATCATCATTTATATTTGAATTCTCCACAGAATGAAGAGATTAAGAATCTAATGAGGTGCAGTTAGAGTATGACAAATGTCAGGTACAGAAAAATATTCTAACATTCCTTCCATGTTCTCTTCACGAATGAATAAATTACTCTAATAAATTACCTATCAGAACCTCATTATAGTAGACGAGCATTAACTGATATTACTTTTTATTTTTTTAAACTAAAACGATTTTGTACAGCGCTGTACTCAGTGTAGTAAAATCGCATCATTTCAACAATATAATATCATATGGGCTCTTAAAGTTTCAAGTTTTAATAAAGATTAAGTACGATAGTTTGTACGTGCTACAAGATATAATTGTCCAAACAAAACTACACAGAGATGTCCTTTGATGTTGTGTAAATAAAATGGTTTAATCCAAGATTTGGGACCCATTCATGATGAAGTCACCGTTTATGACAAAATCTAATACCAATTCAATACAAGACTCGACTCAATCTAAAACATTTTGTTTTCCGTAACAAGTGACACATTTTCCCTGCAGTGCTTCTTCAGCGATGGCTCGATTTAAAGTTGTCTCTCTCTACTTTTTGTCCTCTTTCTTTCCATCAGAACACAACCAAGTTAAATGTGAAGGGCTTCCACAACCCGCCGCCGGTCAGCAACCCTGTCCTGGCCAACCGCGGACACACACACACGCAGTATCACCGCAACACTTGGCGGCGCAGGAAGAGGGACAGCCTACCGGTTAGCCTCAGCAGATAGAAGCCACTCCTCTTCCTGTAACCTTTTCCCTCCTTCCTCCCTCCTCTTCCTCCTCTCTGGCTGTAAACCCTGGCTCTTCGTTCGTCTTGAAGGAGGATGGACAGACTGACAGACAGAGGACCAGAGACCAGCAGTTTTACATATGGAGCTGCCACGACACAGAACAGCAGCACTCAGCTCTGCAGCTTCCTCCTACTCTCGCCATCTTTCCGTTTCTGCATGACAAAGTTTTATACATTCAGTATTTTTGTTTTTTTTCACCATCTTCGTTTTTTTTAAGCTATTTGACTCGGTGGTCATTTCTTTGCCAAGTCTACTTGACCTCACCTCAACCCTTACAGCCAAGCTGCCTGAGGTTCAGTGTTACCTTCTTCTTTTTGTTTTTTTTACAGTTTATACACTTAGGAACAAACTTTTTTTTTCTTATTTTTCATTTTGTGCAATAATGTTATTTCTTCTTGGAACTAAAGTAAATGCTTATTTAATTTTGTTGTGTGTGTGTATATGTATGTATGTGTGTAAAGGCATTTTTATACTGTTATTTTATTTTTGTAGAGTTTAAAAAAAAAAAATTGTTTACGAAACTTTACCCAGGCAGCATCTCGTACGTGTGTGTGTGCGCGTGTGTGTTGTTCTGTCTGAGAAGCAGATTAGAAGGTTCTCTTATCTTGGTATTTTTTCCAGTTCTCTTCAGGTGTCTTGTGAAAATGGGAGAGGTTTGCATGAAGTTCCTCAGGGAAGTTGTTGTTGTTCCTCAGTCCAGTTGGTAAAAAGGCGTTAATGGAGAGAAATGGATGGAGGTAAAGTTGCATCCTGGGATCTCCTGACCAATGACAGGAGAGGATGGACCTGCTGTTTTGGCCTGAAAAAGATAAAAGCCCCTGAGCAGAACCTCCATGAGTGTGATAGAGAGAGTGTGTGTGTGTGTACTTTTGTATGTATGCATGTGTCTATGTTGTTGCCGTGTTTCGTCAGTCAGGGGAAGGCTGACGGTGGCCTGCTTGTTTTTGTTGTGGCCGTTTTTCTCTTTGCTGTAGTGGATTTAAAAAAGGAAAAATCCTTCCAGACAGCGAGAGAGAGAGTCTGTTCTATTCAACATTTTTCTTTTTTTTTTGTGCTGTGTCCTTTCTTTCTTTTTTTTTACTACGTGTTGTAGGAGGGCTCGGGCCAAGAAGGCATCGTCAGCCTGTCTGACTTGAATTTGAAGATCAAAAAACATAGGGAGGGTGAGAAGAGAGAGAGAGAGAGGGCAGAACACCACTGATTCCAGGTCAGAGAACTCCTCGGATGCTTACTCCAGCTCCCCAGTTCAGGGACATGGTTGTGGGAAATCTGATCTCGGCGCTGACGGGGTCGACCGTGGCCCCGCAGCTGTTAATCATTGACGACCGACAGCGATAAGATTTCTTCTTTGTGGTCCTGGACAAAGGAGAAGGAGGGAGTGTTGAGTGGGAGAGAGGGAGGAGGTGGTCTTCCTGAACCAAGGACCCTAGTGAAAGGGAAATATTTTGATTCCATTCAGGAATCTTGTGTATATTTGATTGCCAGGTACTTCCGCTAATTGTTTGCGATGCCTTTCTTTGTGTTTACTCGGACGTGTGTGTGTACGTCGTATTCTCGCGCACACACACACACACACACACTATCACAGACAGGACTGTCGAAGGCTGTGACTCGCCCAGAACACTACACATGCTGGTGTTATTACTATGCAAGTGGATTATTCTTATTATCGTGTCAACTCTCCCATCTTGTCTCCCTTTTTTTGGAGTTATTTTTGGAACGACAAACACTGCTCGTTAGACCGACTGTCAGACTCTGGAGCTGACTCATGTGAACTGCAGCGCCCTCAAACACCCCCCTCACCCCCTCACCCCTGTATATGTATGAAGGTCCTGATCTGTTTCAAAGTCTAGTTTTCTACATCTATCACACATGTAAGGAATAGGGCATGTTAATGTCAGTGGTCGGGGTCTGGGTCTGTGTAGTGTGTGATATAGTGAACTGTGTGTAAGAATGTGTTGAGACTCGTGACTTTGCCACCGACCGGAAACAAGTGCACCCGAGAGAGAGAGAGAGAGCGCGTCTTGCACTCTGCAGGTGCACTTCAGACGGGACCAAAGTGTCCAGGAGCAATTCTTTATCTTGTCTTTTCTTTTTGTTTTACTGACACTGTGTTCAGTAATGTTACAACATGATGTTTTCTTTCTTTCTTTCTTTCGTAAAACCACGGCAACTCTGATGCATTCAGTCAACACTTCACCCGACGTGAGTTTAATCTCATGTTGAACCTCCAAAGCTAAAGGTTATGAGCTGAACATCATCTCGTCTGGCGCCCAACTACTACGATTATACTCTTTGTTGCCCTGTTACTCTCTCTACAAATGCTCATTATCCACAACTGTTGGGAAGTGATGAAGTGCTCACTTTTATGTATACATTTAGATAACGGGGGTTGGATGTAGTCGGCAAACCTGTTCAACCCTGTCCAAAACTGTACTCCTGATTGCCACCCTAGACAGACAGACAGACAGACATGATTTAAAATCCATCTCAGCGGTCCGGTCCACTGCAGCTCGCTCTCCGCCCCCCCGACTCTTCTCTCATCAGAACGGTGATGGAAACGGTTCGTTAACGGCGTCGGTCTGGTGTCAGGGTGAGAGTGATGGAAGAACGGGAAGCGAGGCTCGCGAGTGACCGCTGAGATTTTTGACGTACACATGATATGTACATGTAGATGCAATGTAATGTTAGCCCCATTGCAATAAAAATGAGGGATTTTAATCTGGTTAGCTGCTGCTGATGAGAGCGTGGTGGCATCCCCTCTTTGTCCTGGCGGATTCATAGCGGACGCCTAGCTATCTATCGGTGACCCGAGGGAAGCACTGCCCACCTTTTTGTTTTTGTTTTGTTTTTCCTTCTTTTGGACATTTTTATGTAAATATATTTTTTTCTATTTTATTTTTTAATAAACATTTTAAAACTGCCAGTCAAGTGTCAGAGCAGTTCTACTCCACACATGCACACGCACGTATACTGTTAGTAGTCACATTATAGTGACTTTGAACGTGACATGGTTATTTTTGGATGTTTAGACTGTGATCTGTGTTTCACAAACCGCTCATCTACTGGGATTTTCACAAGCAACCAGCCGTCTCTAGAGTTTACATAGTTTACTTACTGCAAAAAAGGGAAAATATCAGCAGCACTTCTCTGGAATAAAAAAGAAATGTCATGTAGGTGCCAGAGGCCAGAAGAATGACCACAGTGGTTTGCAGATGACACTTGCGGCAGACGATCTACAGGAGAATACTGGGTGAGTATTCATGCACATTTATGTTTGGTCTCCACTGAACCCTGTTTACCTACTAAATTGTCCTGTATGTTCACCTGCTTTTGTGTTTTCAGTGGATTTTCGTGTTGAGTTTGTTGATTAAAAGGTGCCTTCTTTCACATGGATGCTACTAAGAAAAGAGAATGGACAACAGTGAGATAAAGAAGAAGCTTACACACTGAGGTGAAAGTGCTTTGTTGGTTATATCTGAGCAATTCCTTTCACAAGAACAGAGAAAAACATCAATATTTCTGCTTTAACTTCATATTCGTCATATTTTCTGCACCCTGAACGACGATAAGAAATTTGGCTTAATTTGGTAAGTTTGGGCCATTTTATTGTATGTTGTTGCTGACTTAAAGAAAGATTGGATTAGGGGTTGAAGATCATGTATAAAACAATTGTACATGTAATTCTATTCATCAGCACTAGGTGGTGCACAAGTACTGTTGTTTTGGTTGTGAAGTAAGAGGAGAGGCCCCTCAACCTTACAGTAAGTGTGCATAAAGCCCTAAATGAAACATAAGAGTCTAAACTCCCGTATTCTCATTTTGAGGTGTGTTATGGGTTTTGTTTGATGTCTTATCTGTGTCCGCCACGCAACAGAACCAGTCTGTCCAATATGGAATTTAAGCAGACTTCTCAGGCATCTCAGTCCTGTGATGTGAACACTGGGCAGCGATTAGGCTGAAATACAAAGAAGAAGAGTGGACTGCAGGAGGTGAAAGGAGCGGCAAAGTAAAAGCATTTGAATTGTCCGACAGCAGCCTGATTAAAGGTGAGGTGAAGATGAGACTCCTCACAGCAGAAAACAGTCCATAATAACCAAACCAAGAGCCATTTAATGTGTTGTCTCAGTGTGTCTGAGCAGTGGCAGCTGAACAATCTGATGAACCCCGGGGCAACGGCCGCTCTTCTGCCAGGCTTTGCAAATGGATTTGAGAGGAAGAAAACAGTCTTTCACTGGTCAGTGAGTAGCTGCTGCACACACATTTGGTTTCATTTTCTCTCCTTTCACAAAGGAGAGTGTGGGGGGGGGGATAAGGACATCTCCCTCTCCAACCATGATCTCCTTTATTGTAAAGTAACAGGAGGATAGTTTTTTTTAATGCCGTTGCAGCAGTCGTACCAGGTTTAATGCAAAGTCGGTTGTTTTTAATTAAAGGCAAACTTTTACAAATTAAAAGTGCTGACAAAATACAATATGTATACACATAATGTATCAGTCCACATGGGTCAAAGGTCATAAATGTTTTAACTCACTCACTCACTCAGGGACCTTAATTAACGCCAATTCACCTGTCCTTCATCATTCACCTGTCCTCATCATTCATTCACCTGTCCATCATTCACCTGTCCTCATCATTCATTCACCTGTCCTCATCATTCATTCACCTGTCCTCATCATTTATTCACCTGTCCTTCATCATGTCCCCATCATTCATTCACCTGTCCTTCATTCATTCACCTGTCCTTATCATTCACTGCCAAAGTTTGTGTGAATTATTATTATTTTTTAAACAAATCTTTCTTACTCGGTAACAGGTGTGATTTAAAACGTAGTGAAGTACAGTGCTTTCAACAAAACATACTTAAGTAAAAAAATGTTCTTTAAGTACACAAAATAACATACTGCGGGTAAATGTAATGCATTATTTTCCACCGCTGGTATTTAATGATGTTGACCCCAGAAAGTCTTCAATAGTCATTCACTAAATCAACGAAAGGAAGTGAATGAAGCCGTTTCAGAATCCCTGAACAACAGGTGATGAAATGCCATTAAAAGCCTGATTAGTTTGACATGTTTCTCAGTCCCATGTAGTTTGTGTTTCTCTCTACTGAGGAGTTTTGATCACAGGATTGATCACAGACCAGGCTGAGTGCACAGTCTGCTTTTACATTACTGTGTATTCATTAAAATAAATGACTACATCATTACCTACCTCTTCCCCACCTTGATTGCAACTTAACTGTGTCACTTTTGTGTTGGCTTGTGTGAGAACATTTACATGATGGAGCCCACTTTCCATTTTTTTTCTTTTGTACAACACGTTATTCAAACCTAGACTATTTTTACGTCTCTCTCTCTCTCTCTCTCCCTCTCTCTCTCTTTACAAGATATCAAAGCTCAAATTCCATTCTGACCTTTTTTTTTCCTTGTGCCTTTGCACATCAGTGAATCCATGAGACAGGGATTGATCTTCATCTCTGTTGATTTCCCCTATGAGTGACACTGAGGCTCTAATGAGCTGGTTCTACTGTATGAGCTGGTTAAGAGCTCACTGTGAAGCCAGGCTTCTTCTCTGTTCTTGTGCATTCGGCAGGAGTATGAACGTATATATGAATCTATACTCCCATTCCTATTACACACAACTCAATTTAGAGACATTACTTTATCCCAACACCAAATATTTACATATTTACAGTATTTTATACAACGGCTGTTCTTCATCCTTATATTTATTTAAAATGTGCATTTTGTATCACCTTTTAAACTGATTTATGTTTTTATTAAACTCTGCTTTAATTCTTCCCTTAGAACGTTTTCTATAGTTTAACCCCAGAGATTGTAACTCGAGCAGCAACTAACGATTATTTTCTCGATGAATCGAGTAATCGTTTGGTCCCATAAAATGTCAGAAACTGTTGATCAGTGTTTCTCAAACATAGAAAGGATGGTCTTGTTTTGTCCAAAACCCAAAACCTATTCAGTTTTTAGTGATTTCTTTCTCACATGGAGCAAAGAAATCAGGAAATATCCACATTTAAAAATCAGAAAAACTTTTAATTCCTTAAAAACACTCAAACCGAGAGGATGGATTGTCAAAATAGTTGACGATTCATTTCATAATCGATTAATAATCGATTCATTGAGTAATTGTTTTTAAAGTTGTCCTGGCACACTGCATTTTTAAATTGAGTTTCCCCCCTTGTCTCTCTGAAAACAAGGACTTTGTTTTGTTTGGAAGTAAATTATTTCTTGCTTTGAATATTATTTGCGCAGTTTTAAACTTTTACTCAGATCCGGAAATTTTAGAGCTTGTATTTTTAAGAAGAGTTCATTTGTTTGGTCTCTATATCCTGCATTAACTATTAATCTGATTACCCTTTTCTGCATTATATATATTGGTAGTGCTTTCAGGTTGAGAATATGCCTTGTTTTCCTTGTGACAACTTCAAACATATTTAATGTAGTGGTTTCTAACAGATTTAGTGGTCTAGGACAGCGTTTCCCAAACTTTCTATACAGGGACCCACTTTTTAAAGATGGTGATCTATCGTGACCCAAATCACAAAATCAATAAGAGCAAATTTGTGCATAATATTATAGCGACTCATTTACAGCAATATCTAAAACAATTATATTGAATCATAGAGCTGTAACTAACAATTATTTTCATTATCGATTCATCTGTCGATTATTGTTTGTCAAACCTAGAAAAGATGAGGTACTCCCATGTCTTGTTTTTGTCCAAAAATCTAAAACTACTCTGTTTGAATGATTTCTTTGTTCTATGGAGCAAAGAAACCAGAATATATTCACATTTAAGAAGCACATTTAAGAAACAATGAAAAATCTTGTTTTAATCATGAAAAAAGCTTCAATCGATTATCAAAATATAGTTGACAATTAACTTAGTAATCGATTAATTGTTTCAGCTCTAGTAAATAATTCTTGCAGAAACATATACACATACAGTAAATCTGTTTTTTGATTTGTTTGGGGACCCAAAAAAGATCAACTATGTGCCCCATCTGGGGGTCCCGACCCAGTTTTTGGGAACCACTGGTCTAAGGAATTTATTTCAAATTACTCTTTCTTTGTTTACATTATCAATACTTAGTTTTAGATTTCTTTTGTGTTTTTCCAAACAACTTTAAATTAGTTTTGTTTAAATTTAAGGACAATTTCTTTACTTCTTTATTTCCTCCAAAAGTCAAAAAGCTCCACGCTGCTGTTTGTCCCTGCAGTGGTTTCTGCGCTTCATAGTTTGCGTGCAGTGTCTCTGACAGCACAGGCACGGCAGCTCTCCATCTGCTTTGTGTTGCCTCGTCTTCTGTCCTGACGCTGTGCTTCTGCCTGCATGTGGGAGGGTGTTGATGCAGAAATGTGTGTGTGTGTGTGTGTGTGTGTGTGTTAAGGCCACTCTTCCTCAGTGTGCTCTCATTCTGTCACCGCCCTTCACACTCTCTCTGTGTGTGCGTGTGTGTAGTAGATAGATAGCAGGTGGCCATCGCAACTGCACCTGTTGTTAATATAAGTATAAGCGCTCATATAGAATAGTCTTTTTATAGAATAATGAACACACATAAGATGACATAAAGAGGATGAAGCAGGCTTCATAGTATACGGTCTGTCACTAACACTTGCTCATATCCCCTGATGACTTGTGTGACTTCATTTCTGTGGTTGTTTCCTCCTCCCTCTTGTCTTCCTTTCACAGTCATAATTACACTTCACAAAGATTACACTTCCACAGGGGGACGTTTGTGCGTGTGTCTGTTACGTTATGGTAGCAAAGAATGGGATTTCCCTCTTCAAACTTTACTAGGAACATTGATTGAACATGAACAAGAGGGACAAGACGCATAAAGAACACTGCTTTCACGGTTCAAGCTAGAGCTGAAACAATTAATAGATTAATCGATTAATAATCGATTATTGAATGAATCAACAGCTATTTTGATGATAACAGCTATTTTGATAATCTTTGCTCTGGATAACAAAGAAATCATGAAAAGTGAATCATTGCGGTTTGTGGACAAAACAAAACATCATCATTTCCAGGTTTGAAGAACACCGATCAACATTTTTTAAGGTTTTCTGATATTTTATGGACCAAACGATTAATTGAGAAAATAACTGACAGATAAATCGATTATGAAAAGAATCGTTAGTTGCAGTTCTAGTTCAAGCTGCTTAAGATCCTCAACTTTAGGTTCCCAGTACACTTCATTAAACTTGCCTTTGTTGTTTATGAAAGCAGACCTAATTAGATTATATCACACATGCAACCAAGCAGGGGAGCATATGATATTATGTTGCAACATGGTAAGGACACGATGCATCACTTGCAGAGACACAAACACTCCCTCTGGGGCATAAACACACACAAACACCATACAGTGCATTAGTAGAAGTGTCTCTCTAACCAGCAGAGAGCACATTTGATGTGACAATGAGAAGCAAGGATTCAGATTCACACGGGCTTCTGCAGAGGGCAGAAAAGCAGCCTGCGCGGTGCAGACTCTCACACTCGCACAAGAGGAAGTGTGAGCAATGCTGAGTGGCTGTAAAATGCATCACACTCGCATCACATACAGCTCTCAGCTTGTCAGGAGAAGACTGGGTCGTTACGATCTGTGATCTGTCTCGTCGTCTTACATTTTTACTACAACAAATATCTGGGCCTCTGCTCATAAGGCAGGAGGTTACTGACACTGAGAACTTGATCCTTGTGACCTGATCAACCACTGGAGCAGCTACCTTGATAAATCCATACTGTCTTTAATGAATAATGTTTTATTTAAAATTTTTTGCACATTGTTTTTTCTTGTGTTTCCCATCATTTTAGATCCTGCACCTCCTCCAGGTCACTTAACTCTCTTTACCTGCTGTTCCACAATCATCTCCTCACCTGCAGTCCACACCCTCTCCTACTAACACACAACATTCCTCTAAAGTTCTCCTAAGGTTAGTTACAATCGAACCAAAAATCTAGAAAATGTTCCCTGAGGGTTTGGTAGGAGCCTAATGTTTCTTAAACGTTGAGAGAACCAAAAACTGAAACGTTCTCCTGTGGTTGCCTCCGCACAACGTTCCCGGATTAGGGTTAGGGTTAGAGAATGTTCTCTAGAGGTTGTATGAAGGTTGTGACAAAGTTACGTTAGGGGGAACATTCTGGGAACCTTTAGAGAGTGTTCTCTAAAGGTTGTATGAGGTCTGTGACAAAGTAACGTTCTGGGAACCTTTAGAGAATGTTCTGTAAAGGTTGTATGAAGGTTATGATGTTCTCGGAACTGAATGTGCAACCAAAAACTCACGTTAGGGGAACGTTAGGAAAACTGTCCGTGTCAACCACAGGAGAACCTGGGGGGAACCTTCAGGGAATGTTCCTGCAACCAAAAGGTAACGTTCCAAGAATGTTCTGGGAACCAAAATCTGTTAGCTGGGATCATTGGTCCTTCACCTTGGTTATCTAAATACCTGATTGCATGTCTTGCCTAAGGCAGGTAAAAATGTGTTTCTCTATTTGTAGATCAGAACAAAGGTTCTATAAGATATGGGGACCACCACTCGCTTATTTTCAAAGACCTGATGTCATAATCGACCTTTGTTTGGACCACTGATGCCCTCCCTTGGGGTTCCAACACTTGGTAAAGCCTGCAAACCAAGTGCCCATATTGGAACTATGCTACTGTACATTATAGCAGTTATATTGTTGTTTCGTTTGTTTTTGCATTTTTTTTTTTATTAATGTATTATTTCCTTTATTCATAATTATTTTTTTCCTTTCTAATATTGTGACCATCTCTGAAGACCATCCTGTACATCTGTCTTTATTTGCTTAAAAACCAATAACCTGATAATCTGGACTATACTAATAACCCTCTCTTATTAAATGAGTTAGCCTCTTTTTTCCCTGATTGATCCTGAGAATTGATTAAATTCTGCTTGTGTCTTTGTGTCTTGGCTGTGCTGCAGTTTCATGCAGTCTGTGTTGTGAATAACTTTAGCCACCCGGCGGATATTTTTGGAGGCAGTCTCTGTTTATTCCTGGCATGATGCAAATAAAGGAAACTCCCTTCAGAATGTGAAACACAGAGAGATGTGCCCTCTCTCTCCCACAGAATGCAGCAGCAGAAGAAGGGGAGCATTATTAACGTTACAGAAAACACATGACGACATTCCTGACACAAGGTATAGTAAACTGAAGTATAAGAAAAAAAATGTGCCCTCTATAAAATAAACATACATACTGTGAGTCAATATGAGCAAGATAGTGCAGTGTCTTTAGATTGCCTGTTTCATTGTGACCTACAAAAACAGATTTTAATTAAAATGTTCTGTAAGAGTTGTACAATAGGTTATGGCTCTGAGAAGGGTGGTGATACAGATATAGGCATAACATAACAGATTCAGAATGTTTTTTTCATAAAAAGTGTTAAACCTAGAGTAAGTGACAGGGGAGTTTGATAACTGCTAAAATTGTCAGTATTGCTTTGGTGAAAAAAAAAGTGAGAGTGATGTTTGCTATATTTGCCATCTATTCTACATATGATGACAGTGGTTCAAAACAAATATGAATTTATAATTATTATGAGTGAAAATGTGTTCTTTTTAACGTTCCATTATCTAGGTTTACATTCATATTGCTAATTGCTTGTTCATACTAATATTACTTTCTACTGTTGTTGTGCATCACAGTAAGTGGTTATTTATTAATAATGTCATCATTATAATGATTAATGTTTCTGTGTTTACATCATCAGCTTAACAGTCGTCATCCATTGCCACAGAAGTGTTTTCCTCGGAGTCCAGGAGACAAAAATGGACTGGAACTGCACTCAATACACAGTAAATGAAGAAAGTTGGACAACTGACAAAACACTAACTAAAGACCCAGGTAATTTTCTTGGCAAACTGACGAAAACCGAGGATAATATTTCTGAGCTCCAACTCCACGAGGCTAATAAATTAGCATCAGTTCAATGCTGTGACTGCATGTTAACCCAAGTATGTAACCTGATTTGTAGGCAGCTAATATGACAGTTGTACATTGCTGTAAATATGTAACTAAAAGTCTTATATATACACACGACATGCCAACTTATAGGTGTACTGAAACTTGGAATTAATAATATCAGCACATACTTATTATATGAAGAGGCTACATTATGCTAATGTAATTACAGTATATGCTAGCTAGTGTTAGCATAAACGTTAGCTGCACTGTGAAGAAAAAATATGCACCGTCATAATCAAAACTACAGTTAAAAATATCTGTAATTCAGTTTTTACTGATCGAAATTATGTCATAGATATCTACACTTCAGTTTTTACAGTAAAATAAATAGGTCACAGATATTCGTAATTCAGTTTTTACCAGTCGGAATGTCATTATAGAACTAAATTATAGCTAGCTCTTCATTCCAGTGTCATTTTTAACTGCAGCGTCATTATGATAAGTCAAAATCAAAGTTTGATATATCTACAACTTCATTCTGACTGTCTGAAATTTAATTCACCAATATCTAAGAAGATGAGGATACTTATAGATATCACAAAATTGAATTATGACTAGTCATGATGACGCTGTAGATATCTAAAATTCTGTTACAGAAAACCACAACTGAATTGAAGATATATATAATGACAAACCCCATACACATGACTGGCAAAAGTAGTTTGAATCTAGTTTGAAGTAAAAACTGAATTATAGATATCTGTGTTGTAATTTTGACTAAAAACTGAATTGCAGATATCTATACCTATAGTTTTGACTAAGAATGGCGTCGGTAGAGAATATATCCTGTCTAGCAATTAAATGTTAGATAAAAGACCCTATTGGACAGTTACAAAACACAGGTTGTTCCTTATTTGTACAGTGCAAATCCATGGCAGAAAAATTACAGTACTACTAATGATGATTGCACCATTTGAATGAGGGACATGTCATTCATTAATATCCAGCAGAAAATGGGCACTTTAAATTGGTCATCTAGTGCACTGAGTCCTGTGTATCGTAGCAACAGAGACACAGCGAGATGTAAAGGTATTTTTTATTTTTTGCCTATTAACTGAGGAAGCGAAATGGAACTCAACCATCATTAATTTGACTGTTTTCTATGACTTGAGCTGTAGCTTGCTTGTAATTCATATAGAGCATAAACTGTGTTTGCATAGGGATTTGAGTAGTGAGATGAGCTTTTGTAATTTTTGCCTGGTTAACAACTAAAACTTCAAATAGAGGATTCATTCATGTATTTATTTATTTATTTGGGGTTAGTTTAAATGTTTCAATGTTTTACCTTTGCTTCTTGACAGCGTGCTTATCCCAGGAAATGTATCTGTCAGGCAACCAGTGTCTCCACACACTCGACGAGCAGCAGTTAGAGCCCATTCACTGGTCTACAACCCACTCTCCACTTGACCTACGTGTCGCACACAGAAGCTAAGAGTGGATGCTGCTCTTTACTCACCCAGCAACAACATCGTCATGGTTTAAGCCTCTCAGCCTGTGGAAGACACGCTATAGATATGCCCAAACCAATTATACTACTCAAAACCAAAGCCAACGTTGCGGGCACTTAATTGCTAATAGTGGGATATGTGTTCTAAATTTGTTATATTTAAGTATATTCATAATACTATGACATGTGTATTTTCTCTAAGCAGCTTTAATTTTCTCATTATTGGAGATTTGCTGTTTTCAGTGTCTAAACTGGTAGCCTGAAAAGCTTTACTTTTCCGAGTAGCATCCATCCAATATTAATTGCACATAATATATGTGGATTGACTGCAGCCATTAATGATTCTTTTTCTCTTATCACACACACACACATTAAGATCAATATCCTCTTTTTTAACTACGTATACTAAGTATATTTTATTTATAGGTCCAGTTCAGGTGAAACTAGGTATGCAATGTTTTAATTGATAATCGACTATTAAATTAATCTGCAACAATTCCACTAATCAGTTTATTCAGTGTGTTTCTGTAAAAAAAAAAACCTATTTTATTTGCTCCTCACCATCAGATATTTGGTTTGATGTTTCAGAATTTTGAAATTTAGGGGGAAAAACAAGCCGTAGTTTACACCCAAGGATCTTTTATTCATTGGGTTTTAATGCACATCTTACTAAAACCTCTGATACATCAATGTATATCGTCTTGTGTAATGTAAGTCTCTTAAAAAAAGTATATAAAAAGGTTCAAACCCCGGTAGATTGGCAGGTAATACAGAATTGGATTTCTCTGCTGGTTCTGCCCTCTAGTGGTTACAAAAGTTTTGCATTGATAGGGCTTTTAAAATAAAGAAATACTAAGTTATAAGTTATAAATAGTTACTGATTCGAAAGATGTCACTCATAATTATAAATGTGATCAAAAATTGAAAATGTATATTTGCGAATTGCCATTAAATACAATAAATACACCACAGTGTAAATTATATATGTATATAATATATATATAATATAATTTAGTGGCCCCAGCTCTCATGTCTGACATATATAGATAGATATATAAGTAAGTGTAGAAATTAGTTGGTTATTTAAGGGTCAATGTTCTGCAGGGCATGATGATGTGGGTATCATTAACACCGTCATTATCGTCATTACAGCAGCCAACTGGATGGTGATTCTCTATGGATTTCTCACCCATGTTCCTTTCACCGCAGCAGTAATTGATTTCCTCGCTGTACACTCTGTGTCTGAAAATTGCAGTAAAATGCTCCTCTTTTTAAACCTCTCTCTCTTTTTTATTTATTTATATTCCTTTCTCCAGTCACATGAACATGCAGCAGCCCACAGCCCGTTTGTCCTTTGCACTCTGGGATTTCTGTTTTGTTTTGTGCCAAATCTCACAATCTCTGGGAACAAGAAGCCATGGATCCAGAGTGAGTCCGTTCATGTGTTCAGGGCTCATTGTGCTTTAATGTACTGTACATTGCTATTATTTTTTTATTTTTAAAACAATTTTCATTGTATTTCAGGATTTGTGGAACAGGGGAGAGGTGACAGCTGTATTAAAGTAAAGTCTGGTAATTATCTGCTCTCTTTGATTCAAAACAGGGCAACACAGATACTGATACTGTAAAAAAGGCATTTGTGTTGTGATTTAAACTGTGACAAACAAACAGCCCCAATCTTTTATCATGATAAATGATTACGGTGACACCTCCACCCACTGCCACCTCTGGTGGGATTAATGGAAGTGTGAAGCACGAGTTGATTGGGAACATTGTTGCATCCCTAATTGATTGCCATGAAACTTTGTACAGACCCCTGAGGATGAACGATTAATTAACACCACCGTAATTCATATTGTCCTCTGGAGGACTTTAAGTGATCCTCTTAACTTTCCATCCAGCATCATAGTTGTAAATGTCAGCTGAAATGGTAAACATGCTGAGTGTCGGTCTCTATAAATCACCATTTTTATTATCCTTATTGTATAGATTAACCCTCTCTCTTTCTCTCTCTCTGTCTCTTTGGCTATAGTCAACGTGCTGAAAGGAAATTATGTGGATCTGACGCAAGAATGTGGCACGGCCATTTTCACACTTCACAGAGCAGAGCATCACATGTAGCGCGGCAGGAGAGGGAGAGAGCGCCCGCCTCGGCAAGAACAGGAGCTGATGAAAGGGAGCCAAGTGAAAGCTGGGTGGAGAAGAGGAATATTGGGAGTTTGCTTCATCAGATCTTGTTTTTTCACTCCCACTTGAGACACACTCGCACACACACACACACACACACTCTGAAACTTTCACTCATTACCAGCTCTGTCTTCCCTCTCCTTCCCCCCTTTTTTTTTGAAGCAGCGATCTCTCTTCCTCCCACACTCACTCTATCTCCTGAGGTTTTTCCTGACTTTGTTTCTTCTTCCTCTTCCTTCCTGTCCTACCTTGTGTGTGTGTGTTATTCTATCATCTTCTTTTTTTGGATTATATTTTATTTTCTTTCTCCCTCCTTGCTCTGCTGCTCTTCTTGGTTTAACACAGTTACAACCCTTCTCACTCACTCACTTTGCTCTGCTCTTCACACACACACACACACACACACACACACACACACTGACAAAAACACTTTTTCTCCTCTGCCAACTTCACACTGTCTTTGTTTTTTTACACACACACACACACTTGAGAGAGAGAGAGAGATCCTTGAGTCATGTACCAGTTCTCCTCACATTAGCTAACACATCGCACACATCACCATTCACACTTTTCTACTTGTTCTTAATAGGTACAACACACTCCCTTTTAAAACCCCCAGCACATTGGTACACACCCTCTCCCTCCCAGTTATTCACATTTTCTCTCTCCCTCAGCACTCTCTCTCTCTCTCCCTCTCCCTCTCTCTCAGTCCTCATCTGTGCCTCAGCACAGTAGCATGTTGCCTTGTCGCAGCCGCAGCGCTGAGCAGAAAGCAGAGACTGTTGGCGCTCTCTCTCTTGCTCTCTCTCTCTGTGTCTGACTGAACAAACACAAGGAGCAAACAAGAAGGACAAGCACGAGGGAGAGAACTGAAGTGTCTTCTCTTCAGTGTCCAAAAAAAACATCTTCTGGGAGAAGAAGAAAGAGCCAAGAGGAGGAGGAAGAGGAGGAAAAATTGACACTGTCCTTGCTCAGATTGACACGACAACCAGGAGGAGAAGCAGAGGATGTGAAGGAGACTGGAGGAGCTGAGAAGTTGACTCACTTTCACTCAGCTATCCATCCATCCCTCCCTCTCGGCTGATCAAACTTTTTTTTAAGAAGGGAGGAAAAAGAGGAGGAGGAGGTGGACTTTTAAAGGTGGGGAGGAAGGGAAGAGAAGAGAAGGTATCTCTCACTCTGGTCCCCCCCTTCTGTGTGCACTTGTTCTGGTTCAGTCAAAAAAAGAAAAAGCAGGGCCATCCGTCCAGAGGCAGCAGCTACCCATGTGGCAGGAAGCTCTGTGGACCCGCGGACGCTACCTGCTGGAGAAGAGTGATGGAGGTGAGGGTGCAGAGGGGGCCGAGGGGCTCGGGGACGGGTGCCCGGGCTTCCAGAGCGAGGTGTGTGTGGAGGGCGAGAAGCCCCAGGACTGGCTGTACGAGTCCTACTACAGAATGAGCCAGCAGCATCCGCTGATCGTATTCCTGCTGCTGATCGTCATGGGAACCTGCATCGCACTGCTAGCGGTTTTCTTCGCTTCAGGACTGGTGAGTTTTAGTGTGTGTGTGTATGTGTGGGGGAGACACAAACTGTTAAGACTCAACATTGGTGGGTTTAGACAAAGCAAAATAAATCAGTTCAAACAACAATATAAAAAGGACATTTTAGTGAAGTATATGAAGACATGGTGGATATTTGGGTTGTAAATACATGCAGGATAGTTTTTTATGTTTTTTTCTCATTATATATGCATATATAAAGATTTTTTTTGGGGGGGTGTATATTTGAAGCCACTTAGTTGTTTAAGAAGTGAGAAAGGGCATAACGACATAAGTTTCACCTTAACCAACTCCTTTTGGACACTATTTTCTCTAACTGGTCTTTTCTTTTTTTATGTTTTAAATTCATTCATTCATTCATTCACTCATTTGTTTTAAGGATGTGGGTAAATTAATACTTCCAGGCAGACAGGAGATAAGGTAGATAAAATGAATGCTGAACACCAGTGCAAATAAACAGGAAATGTAATAGATTAATTTTATCAGTGTCAGTTGTTTTGTTTTTGTCTCGCTTTTGTCATCAATTCTGGATTGATGACAAGAGTTGTATAAAAGAACTTGGCTTTAAAGTTGCATATTTCTCTGTCTTTGAGACTTGAGAGTTAGTAGTTATTCTTGTGATCATTTGTTGGATTGAATTGGTTGCTGTTTCCCCATCACCATGCGGGAAGAAGACCCCGTCTGCTTCTACCATGTTTCTGTTTGGGTTTAGGTTCTGTTGATATAGTTATTAAAAGTGATGATTAGTTGACCAAATTTTAGCATAAACCAATCCAAGGAAGGTGCGGTGAATATTCAATCACAGGTTGATTTGTTCTTCTAACATAGATTTAAAAGAAAGAAAAGAAGAAAAAGGAAAATACCATGAGAATAGCTTGCGTTTTAGTGGAATTGGAAATGTGTCTCATCAAAGTCTTTTTGTAGGAATTGTTTTTTTTCCCACTTAGAGCTATTAAGTATTAAGTGGCGTTCTGTATGGTATTAAGTGGCGTTTAGATCTCGTGTCGTCCACCAACCTTCCTGCCCTGCACACAGGAAGTGATTCATTTTACGATTCATAATAAAGCGAGATGACTGTAAACAGGTTGGAGTTTCACTGAAAAAACAAAGAAGCGTCCGTGACAAGTTTCAGAAGTGCCACACATTCCTTCCTCACATCACTTCCTCACATCGTTGCATCTTTCAACATGAAGATATAATGCATTAACTAATTAGTTTGGCGATGCAAGGCTGATTTTCTACCAGTTACCAGAGTCAATCTTAAATATTTCCACTGTTTCCATTGTGTGTGTGCTAAGCTATTTCTCAAGCACAAAAAGAAGAGTGCCACCTATAGATGTGACACTATGAGCTGTCATAGTAGAACACATACAGGTTCAAGTACCAGATATTCATGTTTTTCTTACAGGTGCGGTATAAACACACCCGAAGGAAGCATTTTGCAAGAGTTAACGTTTCCTTAAAGCGTCAAGCACATCACTTTCTTTACCGTCTTTAGCCTCATTCTACTCGTCCTCCTCACTTACAGATCGGAAACTGCAAAAATTTCACGTCAGATAAAAGACTTTTGTCTTTACAACCCGCACTTGCACAGTAACATATTATTTCCAGGAATCAGATAGAATCCATGTTGTTAGGAACAGAGAGTGAGTGTCGGAATAGCAGGGATTTGATTCGGCACGAGACTATTTGAGACAGGGAGACAAAAGTGTGAGTGTATGATTATACGTGACAACATAAGAGGCTGTGAAGCGGCACTTTAAATTGCAGCATTGCTGCAGCAGAGTGGATCGAGAGAGAGGGACAATAGTTTGTTTCGGAGCTGTGTGGGTGTTGGTGCTTTTGTCAAGTGAAAAGTGTTGTTTTGGCCAAAAACTCTCAAACACAAACACAAGCTATTGTTTCTCAAGTGCTGCTTTTGTGTTTTCTTTTTTTATGAAATCACTGTATAAAGGGGAAGCCGTGGTTGTTGTTGTTGTTTCAGCTTGATTGTTTTGTTGCTTTATGTTCAGGACGAGCTGTGGACTTAAACTTCTGTGTGTGTGTGTGTGTGTGTGTATGTTGTGGGTACCTAAATGTGTTTACACCATCACATTATGGGGGATTGTCCTTCCTAATGGGGCAAAAAGCATGTCCACATAACGTAAATTATTACACTTTAAGGTGAGGGTAATGTCCTCTGAAGTCCTCTGTATGTGTGTGTGTGTGTGCTTCACACCCGGAGGCTGCTTTCATTCAAGTCCTGTTACATTCAATTGAACGCCAGCGCAGGGTCATTCCCAGGAGAGAACCCGCACCTAAATCAATCCCTTTACTTATGTTTAAGACAAATCAATGGATCTCATTGCCCCAGGTGGTCGATTTTATTCTGCAGGTCCCTCACTCCCTCTCTGAACCCGTGCACTTAAATCTCCACGGTCTCCCCTAATAATCACCCATTGTCGACCATATCCATCACATATTTTTTTCTTTCTAATTTGTTTTTATCAAATCACAGTCAGTCTTCTTGTCTATAGTTATGAAGTGATTGTTTGGTGAGGCATCAGCGTTTATTGCTGGGAGTAGAAGAATGCCAGGCATAAATGGAGGGTGGGGTTTGCAGCTGGGGTGGGGGTGGGGTTGGCTGGGCTGCTGAGAGAGAGGGGAGGATGTTGTTGTAAGTGTTCAGGCTTTATCAGTGAGCCGACAGAAACCCGACCAAAGCGGCGGTAATGCTCTAAAAATTGCTGCTCACGTTTATCTTTACCCACAGATCAGGGCTAGAGTGGTTGAGTAGTGTAGTGTTTTTAAAACAAAGACTTCTCCACCCACCCACTGCCCAGTTGTGTGTGTGTGTGTACGGGCCTGGGTGTGTCCATTGTGTATGCAATTGCATACGTGTTTATGTTTGTGATTTTGTGTGTGTGTGTGTGTTTCGGGTGTGTTAACCTGAGGAAGTTTCCCATTTCCTTTGTAGAATTATCTTAGTTTTTTAAGTAAAGAAAAATCCCTCTGGCTCTTTTTCTTGTTGCCTTGAAGTTGTATTGACTTGAATATGCATAGGTATGTACATGTGCGTGTGTGAGACATTGTGAGCTGCTTTTTTTGAGGGTTAAGACTTAGTTTATGTGTTGGTAGAGCTGCAACTAACGATTATTTCATAATCGGTTAATCTGTCGTTTGTTTTCACAGTGAATCATTTGGTCCATAAATTGTCAGAGAATGTTAAAAAATGTTGATCGGTGTTTGTCAAACCTGGAAATGATGATGCTCTCAAATGTCTTGTTTCTGTCCACAAAATTATTACATTTTTTTGTTCTATGGAGCAAAGAAGCCAGAATATATTCACAAAAAAAGGAGCTGAAATTTTTTTTTTATCGATTTGTCAAGTCATTGTTTTAGCTCCAAGCGTTAGTGTTAATATTAGGTTAAGGGTTAAGGTAAGGTATGTAGTAGAGTTGGTTTAAGTCAGGATAAGGGATAACCAAACATTTATCAAACGTCTCTTTTAACGAGTGACATTTCAAACCCCATTTGACAGTTTAACAGAGATCAATATGACATCTAGTAATGGAACATCAGAAATATATGAACGGCCCCATTATTGTCATTGATTACATTGGTATTGTTTTACGGTGTTGGCAGTTTATGATCATGAGTGAGCCATTTTTCTTAGCACTTCTCAGAATGTGTTGATATGATATCAATAGCCTCTGCATACGTTCATTTATTGCCATTTCATCAGTGGTTTGATAAATGTGGGGGTTGTGAGAACAGGGTGTTTTTTTTTAGAATGATGGATCACCATTCCGTTTCATTGGGGGCAGGAAGGTGAATGAACGAATGAGGTGAAATAGATGCTGTGACATCACTGACTGAGCCGTGGTCGGAGCTGCAGCGACACAAAGCAACAATGGTCTAAATACAGACGCTGGACCTCAAGCAACAATATACATAATAATTCTCTGAAAAGGTGAACTGATGTAGTAAAAATAAAGTAAATAATTTAACAGTTTATTTCTCACAAGTACTCTCTCTGGACATAAACCTATATACCTGAACTCCTCAAGTGCTATTCCATTAGTTTATACATTAAAATGACACCTCGCACAGTCAGTCAGTTACATCTTATGTCGGTGTAAAGTCTCAACAGGACTGAATTCTACCTTCGTCCTTTAATAATACATCCGTCCTTGAATTGCTTTGTCGCCCCCAAAGTGTTAAAAATGTATCGTCAGGGGCTGGTAAACTTAAATCGGAGCAACAGTTAAAACAATTTTCTTCGGGATAATAAAAGTATTCTGATTCTGATTCAGCAGAAAGTATGACAAAGAAACGTCAGTGCCATTATTTAATAGGCAGCCAGTGTACCTAATTTATTACTGCCACTATCAGGAGGTGCACATGGTTACCTCAGCCAAGAGGTCATGTTTTCACTGCTCTGTCTGTCTGTTTTTTGTAGCTGTATTTCTCAAAAACTACCCAATTTTGGTGGCAACGTGGTACATGACCTAATGAAGAGCCATTTCAATTAATACCAGATCTAATAAAGGTGATTTATAGCTGTTTAATGTCTCAAGAAAAACCAGGACTACTGCACAGATAGAGGAGTACTAATATCTATGAGTAAAATCTGGTATGGTCGGTTGAGTGTTGCTCCTTTATAGCACGCACCAGTTTGTCTGTGCGTTTCCGAAGTTGCTATAAATCTGTGTTAAAAAAAGAAGCGTGTTATAATTCAGCGAGTGACACAGCTGTAATTCCTCCTGCTTCATATTAATTACCACTGATTAGCCCTTTAGTTCTGTCAGATCCTTTATATGACAACTATTCATTTCCTCACTGACAGTTTCATCTATATCCATGTAACCACTTTCCTCATGGCTCATCCTCCACATGTACTGTATATCATTTCATTCATGTTGCTGTGGGGAGTCTTCGCTTGTGTGAATGTGCTTCGAAACTGCCGGGATCCTCTGAGCAGCGACGCCCCGCTGCTGTGCCCTCTGGCATCTTTTTTCCGTGTGATTGTGAAATGACCGTTTCTTCACCCAGCACTGATGAAGTCTGGCCCTTGGGTGCTGTATGACGAAAGGCCGTGTGATTATACAACTCAAGTGATAACATGGACAGCCTGTTTTCCTTTTCCGAAACATGTGTGTATATGTACACGCAGGTAGTTTCAAATTCTTCCTGATTGGTCCACTAAAAATATTCAAACTGCTTTTCAACCACCTCTCAACTCACTCCCTGACTAAATGTATTTTGTGTCATTTCACTGCTTCTCTTTCTGGCTGCTGCTGCCACTGCCGCCGCCGCTGCTGCTGCTCTCTGTCTCAGTAGAATAGCTGGATAACCAGACTGAAATTAAAAAAAAAGGAAATAATTGTTCTGGCTTACAATGCGGTACATTATAGCACGCGGGCACGGCTCCCGCCCTCTATGCTACGTCGAGGGAAATGGCTTTTAATGGTTTGAAAAAGGGTTTGAACAGGATTAGATGACCTACAATTACAACGGGTTTTAGGTAACATTTAAAAGTGGAAGAGAGCTTTTCCCCACCTTACTTAACATTTGTGTACGTGGGCCGTGTTTCTATTGGTAGATTGACAGGTTGTTGTCTAACCGAGTGACATCTTGGGTTTTCTGGATTCTTATGACGTCACCCAGAAAAATCTGAACTGAAGTTTTGATGTTTTGATTGGAGATTTGACTTCGGCTTTGGCATCCAGACATTCACAGACGTGTTGTGCGTTATTATCTGTTTTCCTCTAAACTGGAACATAATTAACAAAATGGCATCTTGCTCTATTGAAGAAAACCTGAAACTAGCCTGTTGTCTACACACCAATGTGTGCTATGTGTCCCTGGGTCCCTATACTTAACCCTGTTCAGTCATGAGACATGAGTGATCCAATGATATTTGGACAGTACAAAGTACAGATCAGAAAGCTCTCAGTCCATCCCGAATGCCTCCTTAGATCCGATGACGTGGTTTGAGGATGAGGCCACTATCTTGAGCTGCATGAATGCGAGGCGTTCTCAACTGACATCCTCTGAACTGCTGAAGTTTGAATTGAACTTATTTTTACACCATCCCGCACCCATATATTCATTTATTTGTAGCAAGGCAAATTATATTACCAAGAAGCAAGAAGATCCTGCCCCTTTCTGTGTGGAGTGTGCATGGTGAAACTCTTACTTCATGTAACAGCAGCATTTTCACCTTCACCTTCGGTCACACCTCCTCCAAGTGGGAGATGACGACACCCTCTCCAGACTCGTACTCAATCTCAGTTTGGTGTTATATGTGTGAGCATAATAGTTAGAGGTAGGAAATGTGTGCCGATGCCAGAGGACAGGTCTCTCTGCCACTGATGCCCCGCTGGTATTTCTGTGAGTTTGCAGCCTTGTTTACATCTTCATTGGGATTCAATCAGTGCTTCAGGATGTGGCGTCAGCAACCAGGTCCTATGGGATTCCTTCACCAGACCCTGACTCATACCGTCTCTGCTACATCATGCTGCTACATCTATACACAGTAAGCTCAGGCCCCAATAGCTTCTATTTTCAGCAAGCAGTCAATAAAATGTCAAATCAGCCATAAATTGAAGGTTGAGTCTGTGGCATCTTTTCACTCCGTTTCTGTAAAAGCCGCTCTGGTGAAATTTGTGTTGAGAGATTTAGTCCCATTTCTGTGCCCACACTGATGTTAATTTTTTTCTCTGTGGAAGCAGTGACATCTAAATCGCACAGTGGCTCCCTAATTTAACGTTTACAGCTGCTGGACCTGTCAGTGCAATCACGACTTTGGAATAAAGTTAAAACACGGGTGCTGGGTATAATCAGGTCTGTCTGTGGAATCTGTCCTCTCTGTGAGCAAAAGTATGGTGATTTTGCAGCTGTTTCATAATTTATTATGCGCTGAAGAGGGCAAAACTTAATGTTATTTTTTTTGTTGTAATTACTGGACTCTAAATATGAGCACAGGCTTCGAGACAGAAGGTGTTTTATTAAAAAAAAATAAACTCGCAAAAGGTACAACTTGAGCTTGCAGGCACGCTGGGCTTCAAACTGGGGTCTGAATAATGGAAGTGGACAGGCAGAGGCTCTGAGCTCTGAGTGGGCAAGCAGGCAGTGAGGCAGGCGAAAGGTTCACTAACCAGGAGAACAGACGAACGTGGGGCTCCGTGTCAGTGTCAGACAGGGCAGACAAAGCATCAGCACCCTGAAAATGGCAACTGGCAAACAGGCATCTTCTGGATCTCCAGCGCAGAGGCTGTGAGCGTGACTAACACTTGACATGACTGAATGATCGCATGGAGTCATTCTAACAAAGAGGGCACTTCATTTCAGTCCTTCAGTCCATCATCCTCTACAATGCTAATTTGGTGATATTTTTGAGGCATCCAGTTTACCAGAATAGTAATGTAGTTAGCTTCTTTCTATTTTACAGGGTCAGATTGGACTTGGTTATGCGAGGTTTTCCTCCTTGAAGTTCACATTTATCTCAAGCGGTATAGTCTGGTTAATTTTAAAGGTACAACTTGCAACGGAAACGCGAACCCGATCAGTTATAATTCCAAACTGTACTGTGGCAAGCAGAGCTGCACTAATGAATCTAATGTGCCTTCTTCTTTTTCTTTGTCTGGCATGGTGGTGGTGTTTGTGGTCAGCTGCCACAACCGCGGAAGCAAACACAACTCACTTGATCACCCTTTCATTTTTCTGGGACTTACTGAAAATACTAGTTCACTGATGGTGAGAACAATGAAATACAGTTTCAGGGAATCATTTGTGTGCCTTTTCAGATAATGTACAGCAGGAAGACTTTTCTGTTTTCTACATTAATGACCTGTTAGTTTTGTGCATTGTACTGTACTATATCCTCCTGTAGACTAAACATGGCATATTCGAGAGGGAAGAAAGAACTGGGGTCGACTCAGGTCAGTTTGGTCAGTCAAAGAGGCAGTGCATGCACGTGTGTGTATGTGTACATGTCAGATTTACATTCATATCCATTGTTGGATTTGACATTTTGAGGACATTTTTATGCAGGTCCTCACTACTTTTTGAGGGACAAGAGTTGGTGTTAGGGTTAGGTTTGGTATGTGTTTGTGTGTGTGTGTGCTCACTCTAAATGCTGACTTTGACAGTACACGCACAAATGTGATGATGTAGCGCATTCTGTGGACACAGACAGACTGTCTGCTGCTCACTGTGCCGTCTGTTTGTCTCTTTGTGTCGTGTCATACATTATGTCCTATCTAGTGTACAAAGACATGATGCATGCACGTTGTTTTTGTTATTCTAACCTTGTTTGCTGGATTTAAGATTAAAGTTTGGCGTTATCTGGAGTGTTTTACTCTCTTTGTGTGTCTCTTCAGAAAACAGAGGACCACTTGACGTTCCTGATCACGGTGCCCGCTGCCCTCTTCCTCTTCCTGTCAATCTTCATCCTCGTCTGCATCGAGTCTGTCTTTAAGCGGATGCTCCGCCTCTTCTCGCTCCTTATATGGGCCTGCCTGGTCACCATGGGTTACCTGTTCATGTTTTCAGGAGGGATACTCAGTCCATGGGACCAGGTACGTGTGTATTTTTGTTTTACTTGTGCAAGATTGTAATTATTACACGACATGTGGTGTGGGCTGATTTCAGACAGCGGTAAATAAAAGCTTATCACACGATTCTTATTTCCAGCAGATTAATTGTCACTGTTGATGACTTGGTAGCTGTGGCTATATATATATATATATATATATATATATATTTATACAGTATGATGCAGTTATTAACTCTAGTGTGAGCACACAAGTGAAAAACATTGTTTCTGGTAGAATCCTGTGAAATATGTATCTATTCAGTAGTGATTTAGGGGAAAAAAACTAGTATTTTAGTAATGGTAAGTGTGTTTTTCAGCATTTTCTGTTATCAGGGGTTTTTGAAAGAAACAGTTTTAATCTGAAGCATTTAAAGTTGAAGGCTCACATTAGTGCTGTGTCATGTTTTGAGAGGCTCTTTTCAATTTGGCCCAGTATTTAAATGCTGCACCAATTGAGTTGGCAAAGCTACAAAACACACTTTTTTTTCTTGACCTGGCCTAATTTGTATTTATTTTAACATGAGCAGGGACAGTTAAATGTAGGAGGTTTGTTTACCTGTTATGTACCACTGTCCCATTCTGTTTAGATCAATGTCAAACTGACTGACTGACGTGCGATGTTCATTGAAAACATGAGCTCTGTCTGTCTGTCCTTGTGCTCTTTGTCTGTTTCCGCTCAATGTGTCGTCCAAAAATGATCCATTAATGTTCAATTCAACATTAGGTCAGTTGTTTACCTATTAATATGACTGTTAACAATATAGAGGAGGTTAAGTCTGACAATCCATACATTGAAATTAAGTCCATTTATGTCTTCTGATGTGGGATACACGACTGTGTGTGTGTGTGTATGTGTGTGTGTGTGGGGCACCAAATTAATTCTACATGTGACAAGTGTTAATGAGGCCTGATGAGAGCTGGAGGTGAGCAGATCAGCAGACAGACACATTAGTTTTCAGTGCCAGACTCTCTCTCTCTCTCTCTGTCTCTCTCTCTGTCTTAGGAATCCTATTTTCTCATGCTAACACCCTGTCTCCCCCTATTCATCAAATCCCATTTTCTCTCCCCAGCTTCTCCACCTGCATCCTCCTCTCCTGTTAGACCCCAACCCCATCATACCACCCTCCCCACCCCCTCCTTCTCTGTCTCCTCTGGGATGGAGATATTTTTATCATCAGCCACCTGTGAGAGCATAATCATTCTGCATTATTAATCATTCTGTTCTGCTCTCTTGACTGCTCCACCTCTATCTATCTATCTATCTATCTATCTATCTATCTATCTATCTATCTATCTATCTTTCTTTCTTACTGTAAGCCTGTCAGTCTCTCTGTCTGGCTGTTTATTCTGGCCGACTATTTCTCTCTGTCTCTCTCTCTCTAAATATATATATATATATATATATATATATATATATATATATATATATATATATATATATATATATATATATGTATATATACACACCCTCTGTTTTTCTGTCTGACAAGGCAAGAAATAAATTTGTTGGGAGAGCAGAAATCCGGCAAAAAGGAACAGTTGGAAGTATAGGCTGCTTTCAGTGGGCTGGATTGATTGGGATTACTGAGAAAACAGCTTGTCTGATGGAGCACACACAGAGCTAATAACAGTAAGGGCCTAAAAAAGGGAGAGGAGAGAGAGAGAGAGGCTGATGCACTGCTCGGTCATTCACTTTTAACCCGTCCATCCAACTCCAAATATGCTTGCAAATATCTTGACCACATACTGTGCAGTCCAAGTCATGTCTGGCTTGGACGTTAGGCCATTTTTTAGCCTGGAAGATATTTAAATAATTCAATAATTTTGAAATGATCTGCTGGAAGAAAATCTCTAGTTTCCTTTTTATTTCATTCATTCATTCATTCATTCATTCATCATTTGCGGTAAAGCAATTATTGGGAGTTTGTTTACAGAGATATTCACTTGGTGACACAAAAGTCAATGTCCCCACCGGATAACAAAGCACAACTTGATTAGGTAAACCAATAACTATTGATATGTGGTTCAGGTCAATGCAGTAATGCAGTAATATTTGCTGAAGTGGAGGAATGTCGTGGTTTCCTCATTAGTCGGTCACATTATCCTCTCACTCAACGTATACACTGTTTTCCGCTATTTTTCCCCGGTATAGTGAAATGCAGACAAGTATTGGACGTTTCAATCATGTGATCGGGGAGAGAAGTAAGCGTGCGCTACTTTTGTCTGAGGGAGAGAAGAATGTAATTGAGAAAGCTAAAGTGAGATGATAGCGGCAGCTCCCATCTGGAGGTGTTTGGCGGTGTATTAGGATTCAGGCTGGAGTGTTGTAGAGATGGAGTGTGTCTGGTGCCCGCGTCGAAAGACAGAAGCAGGTGATGCAGCGGAAATTGCTCTGCCAATCCTAATTCTTACAGCCGTCCTGCCTTGTGCCTCCATCTGAGGTGGGAGTTCAGGGTTACGGCGAGATACACAGAGTACATACTGCGACGTCAGCGTTCTTCCAAATGTTGTTTCCCATAGCAACAAAAAAGTCTTAGCCTACACACACACACCTCTATCTCTGTTCTCCGTGCTCAGGTCTTCTTTTAGAAAGAGCCAAACAATTACTTACTTCCAATGTTCTAGATTATGTTTTATTTTGCTTGATCAAACACATGTCAGCGGTGTCAGTAATAGCTTTTCTATGAATTATAACCTACAGTTTATAATGTGTAAGCATAACAATAACATGAAGGCAGAGCTCTGCCTGCACAATGTTGCAGGAGAGGAGTTATTGTTTATAGGCTTAATTAAAGAGAGCGTGATTGTATGAGGTATTAACACGTTTTCAGCCCACAGTTTCTGAGACACAAATGCTTGTTCTCACTGAAAACATGAGTTTAGCCACTTCTTAGAGAATCTATGCCTGCTACGGTTCCTCAGCCTTATTTAGACTGGAAAAAAGAAGTTTGTGAAGCGCTCGCTCCCCACACCAAAGTCCATAGAGAATATTAGTGACGTACAGCGATTCACATGTTTTAATTTGTGACGTATGCGTTTGAAATCCTTTGTCCAGGTTTACTCAAGTGACACAAACGTACCTCCTAAAGCTCCTGAAAATGATCATTTCATCTATGGAGCTGAAAAAGGCTGCCTTGAAGGTGAGATAAAGAGTCAAAGACATGCTTAAGATTTTGTAGACTTAAGCAGGCATAGATTTCATAAGGCTTTTGTTAAATGACAAAAAAAAAAGCACTGGGCTCAGCAAAGTCAGTGTTGATATGTGTCAAAAAAAGTCTAACCTTGATTTATCTCTTTAACTCATTCTTAAGATATCCACGAGTAGATTAAATCTGTTTTTATTCTCTAAGTAAATAATAGTAAGTGGTTAAACTCAGGAGTCCTCACTCCTCGCTGGTAACAAAGATGTGTCACGAGCTGATTTTGTGAGATAGTGATGCACTTCTTGAATTCTTGATATCTGAGCCACACTGGGGTTTGTTTTTAGGTGTTTTTTTTTGTTACTGCAAGCTGTCAAACTCAGTATATTATTGTTTTGCGGACAATCTCTCTGAACCTGAAAGACACAGGAAGTAAACAGACAGGCAGGAAGGTCAGAGTTCGTCCGGGTATCCCCGTTGAACCTTGATCCGTTGGTTCTGATCGCCACCAAACAGGAAAGGGTGTACTGAGAGCAGGGGGAAGTGGACAGGCACGCAGCCACAGGAGGAGGTTAAGGTTATCGATGTGAGTTATCAATGCAAACAACATGAAGGGAACACGTATGTGTGTGTGCATGCACACAATATACACACGTCCACAGGGTCAGAGCAGACCAGAGGGCAATGGAGTCAAAGACGGACGGCAGCATCAAAGGAGAACGGACGGATCACAGTAAAGATGTGAGAAACCCCATGTAATTATTTTCCACAGTGAAGTAGCACACTGACATTTATTCCCACATGATTGAGCATCTCCTGTTTCAGACTTCAGTGTTTTTTTTTCTTGTGTGCTCCTCATATTAGATTTTCTTGGCGGTTTATCACATTATTTATTTACTTTTTTCTGCAAAACTAAGTGAGCGGCCCACTCATCTCTAATAATTTATCATAGAATCAGCGGTTTGTCATTAGATCTCTTTGTGTGAAAGAGTGGGCTGTGTTCTGTGTTTAGACGAAAAAGCAGACACAGAGCACAAATCTTTTTATTTGCATGGATCGTAAATCCTGCCAATTTCTTTTTGTGTTTGTCCGAAATGTGTTGAGCCTTACGTAACGTGAGAGAATGACTGTCCACTATGCTTAGAAGTGTTTTTCTCGTATATATTTATCTCAAAACACTTCAATTAAACACTTTATTTGGACAAGTATCTTCTCCCACCTGCAGATATCTTCTCGTTTCGCCCCTTTTCCAGGTGTCGTTCTTCCTGTTCATCGTGTTTGTCATCTACACAATGCTGCCTTTCTCCATGAGAGGGGCCATTATCGCCAGCGCCATCACCTGCTCCTCACACACTGTCACCCTCAGCATCTGTCTGGCCAAGACCGTCCCAGACCTGGAGCCTTTAGCCTGGCAGGTAAGTCTATTTTACTGCAGTATTTGTTGCAGCAGAGGCATTGTTGTATCCAAATAGTGATAAAGTGGTTCAATAGACGATTAACAATGATGAGTCACATTTCTTTTTACAATGTCTGGGTTGTAAAACAGTGAACATGTCTTACATCGTTGTGGCACGGCACATCCAGCAAAGCCTCCTGAGTCAAATGAACAGCCTTTTAATGTACTCGGGGAACAGCTCTTAAAACACTTGTTGTAACTGAATGCACCCTTGACACCGCTGTACAAAATCCCTGACCACAAACAGAAAACTACTGCTTGAGCTTCTGTTCATCCGCAGCATTAACATTCAGTTCTAACAGCACTGAAAAAGCCTCTTGGATGAGAGGTGAAATGTCTTCAGCTAACTGAGGATATCATTCCCTAGCTCCTTAAACCTCAAAGTAACCCTGAAACCAAGTTGTAACCCCTTAAAAAAGACCTTTACAGTTGTAAGGACCGGCCAACATGTCCTCACAAAGATCATTTGACATCTAAATACATTTAAAAATTGTCCTCACAGCCGACTTCAGACATGTGTACACAAACACACGCACACTCTTCCCAATCAGCCATCCAAGAAAAACCCCACTGATTACACTAATCATGATGGTTTCTCACTCTTCCCATTTGCCTCTCTTTCCCTCGCTCTCACACATACAAAGTGGAAAAGCATACCAACAATAAACCATGCGTCAAGTTGCTCATTGCCCTCGGATACAGCGCCAAGGACAACCTATTCATATGCATGGTCACATTTGAAAGAGCCGGACGTTGACGTAGTGGTGGAAAAGCACAGTTGAAGTGTCCTCAAGTCAATTTTCATGAGGTAATCATGCAGGATTTAAAATGGAAATAGGTCAATAGTGGGTTTATGAACTGACAAGCATATCTGGAGTTTGTTGCTAATTGGAATTATGCTCGTTCTTTGTGCGTGTGTTCTATATGTGTGTGTGTGTGGCAGATCTTAGCGAACGTCATCATCTTCACCTGTGGTAATCTGGCCGGAGCGTACCACAAGCATCTTATGGACCTGGCTCTCAAACAGACCTACCAGGACACCTGCAACTGCATCAAGTCGCCCATCAAACTAGAGTTTGAGAAGCACCAACAGGTATGTGTTAAATTTGTTTGATGGTCAGAATGGAATTTATATGAGAGGGAAAATCCTGGCCTTACATTCCTACTTTTCTTTTTTATCTGTGGTTTGAAAATGTTCTAGTACAAGATTACAATTAAAATATACCCTTGTTTTAACCCTTAGTGCTCATGCACTGTGCCACAGGTGTACCGTTGGTAAATTGCCGTTGGAACAATACACAACTCCTTATATGGACATCCTGGGGTGTGTGTTTATAGGTTGCATATTCAGGCATTAAATATGTTTGTTCTCTTTTGTCTTTTTATGTGTTGTTGGGTCAAAGTAGTTATGATTCATTTTATATCGCAAATTTCACCAATTAAATCCAATTTTAAACATTTTGAGCACTTTTTGCTCAGGTGTGTTTGTATAGTTGGTGAAAATGTTTCATCAGATTGCCTAGGTTGTGTGGAAAAAAAGAATATAAGACACTTTATATTGCAAATGTTTATACCCTCTGTATATACAGCATGTTTTAACATAGTAATGAAAATGCTCTGTGTTCTAATGGTTAATACCTAACCATCACCTGTTTGTGAAATGATACTCACACATACTTATTACGTATTATTGTCAAAATATTTAATCTACTTTCTTGTGGAGTTAATAAGTTTATCGTGTCCACAGACATTTGGTTGATACATTCTTTCTAACCATATAAACATAAAATAAACATAAAATAACACATTAATACCTGGTGTTTTTTTAACCATATAATCATTAGCTAAGATTGTTTTTTTTTCCTTGTCCTTACAACTGGTGAAGAAACATGATCAGTTACTAATATGTCTAGAGCTGAAACAAGTACTCGATGAATCGTTTATTAATCGATTACTAAATAAATCGTCAACTATTTTGACAATAACTATTAAATTTTCTGACATTTTATGGACCAAACAATTACTCAATTCATTGAGAAAACGATCAACAGATGAATCGATTATGTCATTGATAAATGAAATATAGCACAAATGTAATTTTTTTTCCTATGAGTAGGCGTATCGACATAAAATATATTTGTTTTTTATTTTTTAATCATGCAAATTCAGTTAAAAAAAGAGTCATTACCACAAGTCTGTGTATGTTTTCGTTTTGCTGCCGACGGTGGCTGAATAATTACAAAATGTTTACCACAGCAACTGTCTTCATGTTGGATATGATTGCGACTGCGCGTGTGTGTGTTTTATGTTGTGTGAGCATGCACATTAACGCCTAAATAAACACCATCAAATCCCATTCAGCCACTGAATACAGATCACTTTAGTTCATTAATCAAACACATGGTTAATGAAGCTGCGTCTCTTCAGGCTGCTGTGCTCCCACTGCATGCTCACAGTGGAGTTTTTTCATTTTGCTTCACTGCTGAATAAGTAAATAAGTGCGGGTGGTGTGTGTTTCTATTTTTAGCACGAGCCCCCACCATCCACTCTCGCTACTTAATTTGCTGCTGTGTTTTAGGAAATGAGCCTGTGGTGTGTGAACAATGTAATGACCCTCTCTGCTGTGAGCTGCATTTATGAGTCACACCCCCTCAGGCTGCTGTTCTCGCTCTCTAACATGCACACACACACCCACACTCGAGCCCGAGCACCTCGATCACCCTCAAAAAAAGCCTCCATCCAATGTGCTCTGTGCTAAATTAAAGCTAAAAAACCCACATCTTGCAGGGTTATACAACAGTTATGGGTGATGGATCTCACAACTCTGAGTCTCAGAAATTCTTTATTTCCCCCCCTAGATAACGGATTATTTTATACAGGACATGGCTTGATAAGATTTCCAGTGCTGCCACAGGTCAACCGTTAAAACACTTGAGGATTTTTTTTAAGGTCAAAGAGCAAATGAACTTTGTGCAGTTGTACAATGCAAAGTTATTCCAGTCAGGTAGGTGTGATCGATGAGAGTATGGGACACTTCTAGTGCTAGTGTAGATGTGCCGCAGTGTTATCAAACTGCTACTTGTTTATTTATTTGGTCTGAAATGTTTGCACCTTCCCTCAGGTGGCACCCGTTCACGTCCTTTCTGGCAATTAATTAACTCGTTGTTTACAGGTCGATCGCACCGTGCGTGCACGTGTCCTTTCGTTTTCACCTTTAATCTACTCATAATAATCTAATATCCAATCTTAAAAGTCATTTTTAATGAGCAGATTCACTCTGCTGCTTTTGTCTGCAGTGCAAAGATATCGTCTGTGCCTCGATAGTTTCCTGTGCTCAGTGCTGGAAAAAAATAGCTCCAATGAACCATCATTAGTGAGATGGGGAGGGGCGTCTTATTTAGGATTTTAAATATTAGCTGGTTGAGATGGGCTATTTTTATATCGAGTAAGAAGAGACGAGAACAGAATGCAAAGAAAATCAGAAAACGTGCTGATCAGTACAGACCAGAACAGCACAGAGAGCAATAGAATAGAATAGAATAGAATAGAATAGAATAGAATAGAACAATACACAGCTGCACACAAGAAGAACTGATGCACCACACATTTTTATATTTGAACCTGTGGGTCAGAATTACACGATCCAGTGTGCAGATTCTGCACAACCACTTTGTTTGAGGTTGACTCATATTGTATCAACATATTATGGGATCTGAAGGAAAACATATGACATACGACATACAGTCAAAACAACAGAGAGCGCGGTTGCCAACGTTGCAGAAACACGGGAATAATAGGCGTCACACTTACACCTGGCGTTACACTGTTGTCATACTAGTACATCACCTTGCCCCAGTCTTTTGTTTTTTAATAATAATAATAATCAGTGAACCCATTTGATGAATCAGCAAACTGGAGACTGAAAGTGAAAGTGCAACGGCAGCAGATAATTATCACATGATGATGAGAGGAGACAGCAATAACAGGCTATAAAAACATTATATTGGTTAGACGTTCGCCAACAACAAGTGTGAGAGAGGGGAGAGCTTGTTTTCTAACCTTAGCAGTAGCTTTCTGTTTTGTGTCCGGGAGGAAATTATCCACACAGCTTCCTCTGCACTTTCAGCTGTCAGTGTTTTAGTGCATCTCCACTGCAGACCTTTGTTTTTTTTTGCGTCTTGTGGTCGAGATTTTCTTTGAGAGGGGCACTGAGGCTTGTTAGGGTTTGGTAAAGTGCTACAAGCCGCAGCAAATTATTGTGAGAGTGACAAAACAGAGGTGATCATCATAAAACCATAAGATTAACAGAGCTGTGATGCCTACAAATGTAAATTCAAAATGTAAACATACTGTCTGCATCACTGTTGTTAGTAATCCACTTTAACACATCAGGATAATTCTTTTGGATGTTATTACATCATCATCGCTGTATCCTCGTGTTGGTATATAAAATCTAAACTCACCAGAAACATGTTACTTGCCCTACTCTGTCACGTCTGGGTTTTAATCCCTTCATTCCCCTCTCTCTCTTCTGTCTCTAGGAGCGTCTGCTGTTATCCTTACTGCCTGCTCATATAGCCAGAGTGATGAAAGCCGAGATCATCCAGAGGCTCCAGGGGCCCAACTTTGGTCGAGCTGAGAGCACCAACAATTTCCACAACCTCTACGTGCAGCGTCACACCAATGTCAGGTACTTCTCCATTCTTCTGCCTCCACATAACAGAGGTTATTATTTTCCGCTCTCATCTCAGTGCTTGATTGCTCCTATACCATCTTGTCCTCCCGCTGCTCGCTGCTCACCCTTTGTCTTCTTTTGTCCTCCCTTCACTACCTGCTCTCACATTTGAGTTACTCCTATACTCTGTGCTCCTCTCAAGTCCTTATCATCTCTTTTTATATCTCCTCCTTTCCTCACCTTTCCTTTCTTGTCATCATCTTGTTCCCTCTTCTCTGTCACGGTGAAATTCAAGTTAATCCCTCTTAATTGTACTCTGGGGTCACTTTGCCAAAAGAAGAAAAGCGTATGCCCTCTGTTCTCGATGAAATCCTCCTCTATATTGTGGGGTTTTCACAGCAGAGTACACAAATCCAGGATTAGCACAAGAGCCTCTCTGCAGAATGTCCTCTAAAAACCTGTTTTCCATCATGCTGAAGCTTCACAGGGGGAAACTACAGTATATCTCGATGTCTCTTTAAGTGGGCCCCAGGTGTGTGTGTGTGTGTCCTCATGTTGATCTGCCTATTATCCGTCCAATAATAACAAAACATCATATGGCCTCCTCACAGTGACGAGGACAATCCTTCCAGAACAAAGAAGTGACAGTCAAGGACAGGTGACAGTATGGTTCTGCTGGGAACCTTCTGCATCTCGTATGTCTTTAGCTGCAATAGCGTCTCATCCTGGGGACAAGCAAGCTAAATTACAAGAGGCTCAAAAGCAAAAGTGAAAAACAACGGCACACTGACTGATTTTATTCATGAGTTAAAAAAACGTTCACTTAGTACGTAATCCAATCCAATCCAACTTCATTTGTTAAAGCACTTAAAAACAACTGCAGTGGACCAACGTGCTGTACAGAATAATAAATGAAAGACAGAATAAATTAAAGACATAAAAGCTCACACGAGGCAATAAAATACATACAAAAAAAACAAATAAAATAAATTAAAGGAAATAAAACATGGGCAAAAGTAACAATAAAGCACAATAAAAACAAAATAATATGTCAACAACCTAAATTGTGTCAAAGGCCGATGAGAAGGGATGAAGTAAAAGAGATTAAAGCTAAAATCATTTCAGTCAGCAGTGTTTTTTTGACTTTTGATTCTGATATTTTGGTTCTTACTACTCACCACCTCCTGTTTTTGCTCTGGCTACGCAGGGGAAGTTTTTGTGTCTTAATCTATTTGACTTACTTCTGAGGGGTCTTAGCTGAGGATGTAATGCTATTTGTTGGCTTTTTTTCCCCCTCATGTAGCAAATAGAAGACCCATTTTACATCATTTCTGAAAGCTGCTTTCATTGTCATAAAAACAAATAGTCAGTGATTAGTCCAGATTCTTATTTCAGACCTATTTGATTCATAGTTTGTTCAATAAAAAGGTTTCACTTTGTCGTAAAAATATTCCCTCAGTTGCCTAGAACCTTTAATAGCCATGATTATAGTAAAAAGTACTCATGAGATACTTAAATTGGTTTGTGGACAACAATACAATACAAGTTAATTCAAACATCAAATCACATCACGTATAAAATGTCTCCCAGTGGGTGCAAAAAAACAATTTATTCTTCTCTTAATGGAGGACAATGGAATGTAGGTTGTGTTATTTGATGGTTGTGTTTATTCAGTCATGCTGATTGAACCGTGCTTTGTTTGTTGTTGTATCCTCTTGCTGCCTGCAGCATTCTGTATGCGGACATCGTCGGCTTCACCAGACTTGCCAGTGACTGCTCGCCAGGTGAACTCGTGCACATGCTGAACGAACTGTTTGGCAAGTTTGACCAGATTGCAAAGGTAAGTCCGAGTCAGCAGGCGTATACCACGGTATAAGTTATTTAAAAAAGTAGGAAAGAGAAGGATCACATGTACAGTATTGTTCATACGTGCCATACAGAGGATGTTCATCACTTTAAAAGGAAAAAGAGAAGCAAAACAGCCGTGTAATAATTTTGTTTGTGAGAACATTTTATTAAAAATAGCAACAGCAGCATTTTAGCTGAGTCATGCTGTGAGATATGTATATCTTCCTTCATGTCAGCCGGAGTATTATGTTTTATGAAATGCCTGGTTATTATCGCCCGGTGATATTGTGCCGATGTTGTTATCAGACACAAAAATGTATGTATGTATGTCATGTCATTTAATTTATAAATTCAGGGTAAATAAACCAAGCACGCTCAATTGAATTATATGCTCAAATAAGCTAATTATGACATAACCCTGAAGAGAGAACCGGGTCTCTGTCAATCACAGGAAGTGCAACCTTGAAATGAATGTTTTCTCTGTGTGCAGCGGCTACAGTCGGCCTTCACACTGTACCTTCAGAGAGTGTCGTGTCCACTGACAGCTGCAGGTTGTAACCGTGTGGGCTGCTCAGAGTGTATCTTTCCGTCTCATGGGTTCTCAGAGATTCGGGTCTAAAATATCTGAGTCAGGCAGGCTGTCTCGGCTCTGTGTCCAGCAGCTCTGTCCTTCTTCTGCCTGACCGAGGTTTGCGTTATATAAACCCCCGGTCGAAACGATGAGCAGTTACACATCCCACATGTGGAATAACAACTAATGCGTTATGTGTGTGGGTGTTAGGTTTTGGGCTTGATGAATGTGACTGCGTGTGTCAGAGTTGTTTCGGGGGTGAAAAAGAGCATGGAAAAATTTCATTTCTGTTCGATAAAGTGGTTAAAACTAAATGAAATGACATTTTATGTGGATCGCGCCAATTCAAAACATGCATTATCTCAAGGAACATTACATAGTAAGGGAGAAACTCAACAGTTAGGCGTCAGTGGAGAGACAAAAGTCCCTTTTAACAGGAGGAAATCTCTGACAGAACCAGACTCAAATGGCCCTTTTCCATTATGGTCCCAGCTCACCCTGCCTCGCCTCGGCACGCCACAGTTTAGGTTGGTTTTCCACTACAAAAAAAACCTCAACGTGGCCGGAGTCATCACTGCACATCTGCATGAAACTGCTGTGACTTTGTTTTACACGGAAGACACACACACACAACAAGTGACTAGTGACATGTAAAGCAGTTGTTTTCAGTGTAACTGAATCATTAGAATCAGTTAATTAAAACTATTTGTTCAGTACTTCTTGCATGACCGGAGCACAGACTCAGGTCAGACTGGGAGACAGCGACAGGGTTTGTGATGCCTGTCTCCGATCAGCAGTGCTGTCGCTAAATACACCAGACTCCTCTGTTAAATATTGAGATTTTAGACATGTTCCTGGTAATCGTTGGAGATTAACCCACGTCTTTAGAGTTGTTAAGTCTTTTTAACTGAACTACAGTTCGGCATTGTTCGCTTGATTCTTGTGTCGGACGTCTCTTCCTGTGATGGCACTCTGACCAATCAGTGACAGGCAGTCTGGCAACGTCACGCATAGTACTACATCGCCAGAGCAGGTACTGGTACCACGTACTATGCTAGTGGAGACGCGAGGCGGTGGAAACACGTCAAGATATGTGCAGCCATCTGCTTCAGCTGGTTTGGGGTGAAAGGAAAAAAAATTGAGGACAGAGAAGGGTGAGAGAAACGGAAAGAGAAAGGTTGGGGGAAGAGATTAACGAGAGAGAGAGATATATAACTGTTGTAAAAAAGTACTGTAATCCTCATTATGGTTTCAGCACAATGATGTTATTCATAAAGCGGTTTACCAAATGTGCATTTCTTCTTCTCCCCTTGTTACTTTTTTCCCCTTTTTTTTTTCCAGGAAAACGAGTGCATGCGAATCAAAATCCTGGGAGATTGTTACTACTGTGTGTCTGGTCTGCCAGAGTCTCTGCCTCACCACGCCAGGAACTGTGTGAAGATGGGCCTGGATATGTGTGAGGCCATCAAGTAAAATACCACACCTCTCCCTCTTATTCACACACACACACACACACACACACACACACACAACCAGAAACACAAACACAAACAAACGCACGCCTATGAAACAGACTGAGCAGAAGGAATGCCAGACTTTTTCAGCTGTGTTTGAATTCCAGAGTCAACACTGTGAATGCAATATGATAAGCCTCCCAACTAAATAAATGGACATTTCACACGAGTGACAAAAATACTCGGTTTCACCTCCCTCCCATTGCTTTTTACTCATGCATGAACACACACATACACACACACACACACACACACACACATTAGCTTCACAGACCCCTATGTACTTGGCATGCCTGCACTGACCTTTAATCAAAATCAGATTAAAAGATGCCATTGAGCTCACCTTTCACATGATGAAGCCGAGTCTTTCAGTGCTGGTGGAGCGGATTTTCCAGCCTGACCGAAATGGAACTTTCAGAGGAAAACAGTGCATCATGAATCATTTTTGACACATGTCACAAAACACTGGATACTGGGCAACATTCGTGATGGAATTATAAACATGACAGTCTCCAAAAATAACAACATTTTGGCGACAAAAACGTCGCCACAACTTTTTCAGTAACACATAATGTATGTCACAACATTCTGGATGATACACTTAACAGAGAGATAAATTCTACTGAAAATCAGAAATCACACATCTTATGTAGACAAAAAGCAATGTGTTTATTAAATAAATAACTCTTTAATACAAAATGTAATTTGTGGGCCACACAGTTAGTGGTTGGCGCCGTTGCCTTTAAGTCTCAAGTCTTAACCGTCAAGTCTCAAAAAAGTCCAAAGTCATTCTCGCAAGAATCAAGCGAGTAGAGCTGCAACTAAGGATTATTTTCATAATCGATTAATCGAGTAATTGTTTGGGCCATAAAATGTAAAATGTCAAAATAATTGATGATTAATTTAGTAATCGATTAACAATCGATTAATTGAGTAATTGTTTCAGTCGAGTCCCTGCTTCAAATCAAGTGAGGTACAAGTCAAGTCATATGAATATAGAAAATGAAGATGATTTCCGAGATATTCCACAATTAAAAATGCTAAAAAAAGACAGTCATTTTGCTAGAGTTTTATCAGGAACAGAAACACTGTATTACTCATACAATGTAAGGACTGCTTCATGGTCCCATACAACTGAATTGTTGTATATAAAATATATAATTAACATCAATACAATGAAAATAAATAAAACTACGGAGCTTAAAATGTTAAGGGAAGGAAATGGAAATCGTCTTTATTGTCATTATACATTGGAAATCACACAACAAAATTTCAAGGTCAGGTGGAGGGTTGATCAGACCCGCTGCCGCCTCGAGGGACCGACCTGACCCAACGTGTCTTACATTCTAACATTGTTTTTGGAAGGAACACTGAAATTAGACCTACATTAAACCGTGGAAATTAATTTCAAATATTAGTCCTTGTCCTTGTTCTCCTTTTCTTTGGTAATCTTTGACTTTTTGTCCACACATAATATTGTTTCTAACACAACTTAATTGTTGAAAGAGCTGCTATGACAACGTTTTACGTGTGTCTTCACAGAAAGGTCAGAGATGCCACTGGAGTCGACATCAACATGCGCGTCGGCGTCCATTCGGGGAACGTCCTCTGTGGCGTGATCGGCCTCCGGAAGTGGCAGTACGACGTGTGGTCACATGACGTGACGTTGGCCAATCATATGGAAGCGGGAGGAGTGCCAGGGTGAGAAAATATGGTTATATACAGTACATACAAATACAAATGCATGGAGCATATAGAGAATTTCTCAAATTTTAGGAAGGTTCATTGGCAGAAATTGAATATAATACCCATAGGTATACTTGTATAGGTGTATTTTTGCAGTCTTATAAACATTTCTATGTAAACAAAGTGAACAAAGAACAACACCCTTTTTGGTATGCAAAGGCAACCATAGTTCCCTGTTGTGGATCTTTAACAAAAAAAGCCACTGCAGCAGGTCTTTGAGCTTCAAAAGATGTTGCAATTGTTCTCCTGATAAATCCTGGGTGTTCTTTTGTAAATATGCAATAAACCAATCAAAGTACGTGAGGAGTACAGAATACAGAAAGTATGTGAGGAGATTGTCTGTGTATGTAACAAAGCTGAGAGTATTTTTAGTGTTTTGTGCACCTGCCAATGTACTGTAGGTGTCTTTGTTATGAGACTTCGAAATTACCTTTAGAGCGGATCAAGTGTGTGTGGAAATGCGTTTGTTTTATGCGCCCAAGTATTTGGTATTTAGTATTTCAGCCAGGTCTTTTGTATTTGGTTAATTAGCTGGATGTATGTCATTTGGTCATTACGTCTGCCTTCCCAGCACCGAGATGTAGGAAACTGGCTGGTGCCTTTTTCTAAGCCACACTCAAAATAAACTCTCCCATTGCCACCACATTGTCTCACTGGACTGCCAACACTGTTTTGTCCTCTTATGCCTGCCAAGGGGAATTTGAAAATAAATAAATAAATAACTACAGCAGCTGAAAAAACAGAATCCATCCATCCATTTACAGGGTAACAGACAAAGCTGGTGGCAGGTCCGAGTAGCTGTGAATCTGGGATGTCGGTAATAAAGACACAGGCTCTTAACCTATTATCATTCTGTTTACTTCCTGTCCTAAAACAGGAGGGTCCACATTTCTTCTGTGACGTTGGAGCACCTGAAAGGCTCGTACAAGGTGGAGCCCGGGGACGGACAGAGCCGGGACTCCTACCTCAAAGAAAATGGAGTGGTCACCTACCTGGTCATTAACCCAAAGGTCAGAAACCCACTCACCCCTCTCACTTCACTTCTCTTACATTTTTAGTCACAGTCAGAGAGCATTGTTGCTTTGTGGTTCATTTGGATTGTTTGGTTGCTTTTAGGTTTTTTATCACTGAACTGTTGTACTGTACATGGGAAGTTCATCTATTTAAACCTGTATGTTCCTGAAGTGTGAAGCCCCACCCCCACCTCTTTTCTTTAAGCTAAATAACACAGCCAAAAGTCTGCAGGCTCTGAAGCTCCCTCCAATAATAGACACCAGGGTTTATTACTATGCCACTCCGACTCTGGAGAACTGGATTGAAAAGAGAAACAGTTAAGTGTGTATTGTACAAAATATGTCAGTAATGCTCTATTGTTAAAATGACATGACTGCTTCTTAATCAAGTGTCATTAATTAGAATTAAAGCGAGGTTAACAGCTTCTGCAAATGCTTCTGATTCATGTGTTTACATCACAGTTACCTTCATTTAGCAGATTCTGGCCTGATGATGATGATGATGATGCTGCTGCTGCTGCTATCAAAATTCAATTTATTCCCAGGGGATGCATGTAATTGCCACGTTGCAGCAGAGGTTCATATTTAGAGTTTTTGTGTGTTTTGGATGCAATGAGTTATATAAATGAGTTGTTGTTGTTTTTAGTTCAGTTTTAAGGCGTTGTCCGTTATAGGGTTATGGTTAGGGTTATTCTGAACAGCAGTTAACTTAAGCCTGCCCCACACTAGAGGATTTTAAAAAACGTGGGAGGGCACAGACACAATATACTTTGTGACTGATTCCAATGTTTTAATCCTAGGAAAGCACAGATTAGATTGATCCAGTGAAGACGCAGGATCACACACTTGGCGTTTAATCAAACAATTTCAGGGAGGAGATTCCAGGGATTTGGGATCTCACAGGAGGCACTCACGATTGTCGGTGGGGCCAGATACCGGGGACCGACATCTGGCCAATCATCCTCTAGTGTTGGGACCAGGGTTGACCAGTGGTTAATTATCAACATCTTTCTTTGCAGAACTATGAGAGTTGATTTCAGCACCATGGACAACACCACTGTTCCAACAACACTTGCTGGTCAGGCTTTTTATAAAAAACACCATTTTTGACAAGGTCAAGCAGAGGAACATAATAATAAAACATTGTAGCAAAGACAACATGTTAAGAATTAGTCTTCTTGAGACATTGTGAAGCTTCGATTGTCCAACAAGGATTAAAATGGCTGGTTGAGGATCTGCCTCTGCTATGAACCTCATGCTCAGAACATCACTTTAAATCTATATAGAAATTGCTGGCATTTACTCACTGTGCTCAATGTGGTGGGTTTTTTTTTTGGCAAGAAATAATGTGCTCATCATCAGTCCTTCTTCTACCTTCCTAATCCCTCCATCCACCCACCTGAAATATCTGCAGCAAGACCTCCCATGTTCTTGCTTCAGGCTTCCTGTTTTCTCTGTCTACTTTCTTTACAGACTCTGCATTTTCTCAGTGCAAAAGAAGCTTTTTCTTTTTTATAGAGGAATTAAGGCCTTGGTTCTTTCAGATGAATCTTAGAAATGCTATAATTTCTCTTAGTGTCCCCTTTTAGTTCTTGTCAAAGAGCTTCAGTGATAATTTATTCCCACACTCGCACAGTTCTCATGTGGCGTCTTTCCACCAACACGGCACAGCACGGTTAAGTTGCGTTTCCACTAGCGTAGTAACAGATACCAGGTACTTTTTTTAGTACGCGCTCTGGCGAGCTTCCAAGCGAGCTGAGGCATGACGTTGTCTGACTGCCGAAGTGCCGTCACAGGAAGAGATGTCTGACACAAGAGTCAAGCCGAACAATGCCGAACTGTAGATCAGTTAAAAAGACTTAACAATCCTGAAAACGTAGGTTAATCGCCAACAATTACCAGGGAAATGTCACGAGCGGCGAGCGGCATCACAAACAATGCCGCTGTATTTCAGTCCAGTGGCTGTGTCAGACAGAGTCTGTGCTCCGGTCACGGAGGAAGTACTGAACACATCGTTTTAATTAACTGAGTCTAACGATTCAGTTAAACTGAAAACACCTGCTTTACAAGTCACTCGTTACTTGTTTGGTTGTTTCGCGTGTAAAACAAAGTTACGGCAGTTTCATGCAGCCGTGCAGTGATGACTCTGCCCACATTGAGTAGGTCCTATTTTTGTAGTGGAAAACCAACCTAAGCCACGTTGCGCCGTGCCGTGCCGAGGCGAGGCGAGGTGGAAAAGGGGCTTTAGTGCAGAGTAAAGTTAATGCTTTAACATCAGAACAAAGATTGAAAATGCTCCTCACTGGCACAGGTGATAAAACGAGATGTGACAGAAATGAAACATCTCCATGCCTTCATTTCAACTGTCATATAAGCTGCATATTATCTCGATCCCTTTCCCCCAGATGAGATATGGTTCCAATCAGGGTTGGCTACGACCCAAACCATAATATAAATGAAAGTTTTAATCATTAATGGAGAATGTTGTTCAACTTAAAAGAAGGCGAACAAAATAGTGGATCACACCCCCTTCTTACTGGTTGTTTATACTTTTTATTTTTTGCAGACACTGTGTTTTTTCGGGAGTGCATATCATGGGAATTTGCTAATGTGCATGTGTGCATAATTTTCAATTAACCTTCTTTTTTGTTTTTTTTTGTAGTTTCCTATTTATTGATGCAGAGCAACAACACTTGAGGAAGGAGAGAGAGACCTAATTTACTTCCCACAGTTCTGCAGTAATTAAATTAAATTAAGTTTTAGCTCTAACCTGAGCCTCTGGGTATTTTTAAGTGCAGTTGCTTATAGCACAACATTATCACCTTATAGGAAGTCTTTGCAATGGAGATGGCTTGATCAGATTTTGGGGGGTGCGTGGGTGTTATGTGACAGTTACAAGAAGCCTTGAGTGGATCAAGGTCAGATTTGGAGCATGGATTACAGGAGGTGTCATCTCCACTGTCACTGTCATTGACTGTCACTGTCATTGCAACCCCGAGGAAACAAACACAACCATTTTGGACAGTGTTTATTTCAGTTCTTACAGGCTTTTTTTTGTCAGGTTCTGTCAGTACGTATCTTTATCAAAGGTATGAGGCTTTCTACTACTACAGAGAAGTATCCACTTCTTTTTTTGACAAAAAATGTTGAAAAAGGAGTGAGAAAAAACTTCTGTTTTCACCATGTCGTGACTTTAAGTGGAGCAATGTTTGTTTGAGCGGTAAAGTGGAGTGCTGTTTTTCAGAGAGAAGCCACTCGGCATAGATGTGGATATAAATGGAGCGCTTCATCAGTGTTGGCTGAAAGTGCTTCAGGTAGCTCCAAACAATGGCAGGCTGGTCACGGAAGTCAAGAGCTGTCATTTGATCACTGTTCCCAAAGAGTCCTTTTTTTTTTTACTGCACACCCACAGAGTGTGAGCTTAGTTGAGATGTTAAAGTCCGGCTTATGTGGTCGCAGTTGTTGGATCAGTGTGGGCATTACAGATTCTGTGAAGGCTCAACATAGTTGTAATGATAAATCACCTGGATTCTCTGCTTTTATTGATATGTGGACCAAGACCATTGATTTTGTTTCTCATGAAATGGATAAGCCAGTGTTTTTTCATGTGTTAACATCTGAATTGGAGTGGTGGCCTCGTGGTTAGGGAAGCTCCCCAACTCATCCTGTATAGCAGGGTTTTTCAGTCCTGGAGCCACTGTCCTGCATGTTTTAGATGTTTCCCTGGGTGTGATGGAGTAGGGAAACATCAAAAACATGCATGGCAGTGGGTCCCCAGAACCAGGATTAAGAAACACTGCTGTATAGGATGGGTTAAATACAGAGAAGTAATTATATATATTAATATACTAAACAAACTACACTATACTTACATACATAGGGGCGTTAGGGTTATCAGATATTGTGAAAATATTCAGATATTCCCTTGAGGCTGTGAAAATTACCTTCTTACCTTACCATCTGTACTTTCGAACTCAAAGTATTAAACTATAAATGGCAAGGTAACAAGCCATCTATGGTTTAGTACTTTAGTTTTTATGGCAGAGGTGTCAAACTCAAATGAACTGGGGTCCAGTGAGCATCTAGCCTGGTCAAGCGGGGGCAGGCCGGAGAAAAAAAAGTGGGAAAAACAACTGTTGGGTAGTGGGTGGGCAATATGATATGATATTTCACAAATTTTAAAATAAAAGTCTTTGTTTTGATATGGAATGATGCAAAAACATGTATATGACACTAAATAAATCTATTAATATGAAAAACATACAAAAATAAACGTGAATTGATGGACAGCTGTAATTAAAACACTAAATATGCTTATGTATAGAATTTGCTGCTGAATGTAATACATTTAACAGCCAGTTAAAGTATTGCTGGCCAATATAGTTAATATTACATTCTGAGGAGGTCGCGGGCCATGTTTTCATTATGTGATGCGCAGCATGTAATTGATTGGGGGCCATATATGGCTCGCCGACCGCCAGTTTGACACCTGTGCTCTATGGTATCTATGGTTTAGGAAACAAAGTACTTAAACGCGCCGCTTTGCAGATGCTTTGTTGCTAAGCTTGTCTGCTGAGGAGGTTTTTGCTTGCTTTTGTCCTCCATTTTCCCAAAAGATTAAACCCAGTTTTCAGAACAACATAACATGACTGTCTTATTTTTCTGATGGTCCAGGAGGGCATTCAGACTGTATCTAAGGTTAATAAGTAAGCTGCACTCACAGCCCCTTCCGCTGGATCACGTCGATTTATATTTTACACTCCATTAGGTTTTTAAGGTTTGGGTTTGGATCTTCCTCCCCAAGTTTGAAGTGACAGAATGTGTAGTCACATACTGTACATGGAGTTACTGAGTTTCTGTCTCTTTTCCTGTTGTTTTACTTAGACCGAGAGGCACAGCCCGCTGCTGGGCGTGCGCTCTCGTCCGTCCCTGTACGGCGCAAAGATGAGAGCGTCCGTCAGGATGACCCGATACCTGGAGTCCTGGGGAGCCGCCAAACCCTTTGCCAACCTCCACCATCGAGACAGCATGACCACGGACAATGGCAAGATCAACACCACGGTGAGTACAATGCAGCGGCCTTTGTTTCACTAAACACACACACACAGATGCAGGCATCGTCATGGTGCGTTTGCCGTTTCAGGACGTTCCAATGGGCCAGTATCACTTCCAGCGGCGAGAGAGGTGAGTCAAAGGTTGCCGGTGTGATAACGATCCGTCTCGTCCCTTTGTTCTTCATGTTTGAACGAGTCCTCTTCTTTGCCTTCGACCGCAGGTCTAAATCTCAGAGGAGGAGGTTCGAGGAGGAGCTGAATGAGCGAATGATTCGCACCATCGACGGCATCAACTCACAGAAGTAAGAGTCTGTTGCACCGGTCAGGCTCAGTCGCACTCAGTTAGAGAAGCTTCCCATCAAATCAAATCACAACATGAGTTCCATTGTGGTCCAGAGTGTGCTTTCAGGTCAAACTTGTGCACGTGGAACAAAACCCATACATAGTTCTGTAAAATTTGTTTTACAGATTGTCTTGTTTTATTTTATGGCCTGCTTAATCTTAACAGTACATTTCCTACAAAGAATATGATGTGCATAATATTTAGTGTGCCCAGGAGGGGAAACAACAACACATTACCATCTGTTTCTTTTCTGGAAAATCACAAAATGTAATGCACATATTCAGATATTTTGCATTTGCTTTTGTTTTCAGCGCAGTGCCACAGATATTTATAGAACCACTTTACAGAGCAACAACCCCTGTGCTCCTTTTGTAACGTCTCAGTGTTTGTGTGTGTGCGTGTGTGTGTGTGTGTGTGTGTGTGTATTGCTCTTGTGTCTCCAGACAGTGGCTGAAGTCTGAGGATATCCAGAGGATTTCATTGTTCTTTCACAACAAAGCACTGGAGAAGGAGGTAGGAGGAGGAAATGCATACGCATACATGTTGTTCACTGGGAGAAGCAGTCAGTTGAAATGCATGGGGAACAGTGAAGCAGTGAAGTCATTATAAGGGCCAGTACAACCTGCAGGATCACTGCAAAAAATGCCTCTAAAAACACAAGAAAATATAACCACTATTTAGGGAAAATGACTTGTTTCAAGCGAAATGATCTGCCAGCGCAGCAAGAATATGTCACTTGTTAAGTTTTCTTGAAACAAGATAAAAAAATACCTTCAAACAAGTCAAATTATCTTAAGTATCTTCACCTTAATAAGTGAATAATATATTCTGTTATTATAGGTTTTTTGCAGTGATATTAGACATACTATGTATTTTAATAAAGCAACACTTTATGTAATGTGCAATTTTATACCTGCCAACTAAAATTAATTTCCAAATATTTTGATAATTGATTATTCAGTAGATTTTTATTTTTATTTAAGTTTCTTAAATTTAAATATTTTCTCAACTAAATATCTTGATTTTTATTTTTTTGTCATTTTAATGAGCACATTTTGCCCAAGAAGAAAATAACCATTGCTACCTTGTTGCACAGCTTTATAATGTTGTATCGTTATCATAAATGTCCCAACTTTTTTGCCTTATTTCCTCTCAACAGTACAGATCCACAACATTACCAGCCTTCAAGTACTATGTCACCTGCGCCTGCCTCATATTCTGCTGTATATTCATCGTCCAAGTCCTCGTCTTGCCCAAGTAAGTTTAACTGGATCTCACTCCTCCTCCCTGTAGCATCAGCGAATTCCAGCTGTGGCAGCGAGTTGATGTGAAAAAGCCATTTGACACCAGCTGTCTCATCATCAAGACGGTGCTGAAATGAAAAGAAGCAAGGTAGCGAGCGGCAGAATGCTAAGAAGCTGCGCGAGATGAAAGGGCACCATATCTGCGAGTCATTATAGATCAGGTGTGGCGTCTTTTTAATTGCAAGGGGGAGAGAAGACGAAGAAAAAGTCTCCACGCTAATTTACAGCATATGGGAGCCAGTGGTTTGATTCACCATCTGAGAGGGCCATTGATTTTTCTGATTCACCTATCTCACTCTCGTTATCTTTGTTCGCTGTCTCTGTCGCAGCATCGCGCCACACATTCAGATGGGACGTCATCGCTGCTGTAGCAGGGAGCGTTGAATCAGATGTTCCTGCTTAGAAACACAGATATATGATTATATTTATTAATATATTTTTGCTTTTTACTATTTTATGAAACGTATCACATCTTCATTTTAAGGCGTATTATGTAATTGACCCTCAGTAAACGGCTGGAAAATAAATTCCGAAAATGTGTTTGGTGGTTCTGACCCAGTCTCTGGCAATGACTGAGTATTCTGTGTGTGTGTGTGTTACAGAACTGCTGTGCTGGGGATCTCCTTTGGTCTCACATTCCTGTTGCTGGCTTTGATCCTGCTGCTTTGTTTTGCTGGTCACATTCTGGTGGGTTTGTCTCGATTTATCAGTAAACACTCACACACGCACACACACACACACGCACACACACACACACAAGGTTTCCATGGCTTCAGAGGACGTTGCATTGACTTACATTCATTTCCTGGAGACGTACTCTAACCTTAACCATATTTACTAGTGGCCTAATCCTAACCTCAAAACATGTCTTCACTTTAAAATGTAGTAGTTTACATTATGGGGGCTTGCTTTTTGTGCCCATAAGGAAGACAAACGTGATTGTGTAAACAGATTTAGGTCCCCACAACATGAGTAATACCTGTACACACACACACACATAGTGGTGTGCATGAATCATCCTCATGAAATCTGTGCTTGAGGCAGAATATGGAAAGTAAGATACTGTGGTGTAAGGAATACAACACATCTCCTGATGAGATAGATGGATAGTAATTGCTATTTAACTGTGTATAGTAAACTGTATATTCTTTCATATATGCCCATATAGGTTTCTACTGCACCCTTACTGGTACTTTTTTTTTTTAAACTGTATTTTCTTTTTAGTCTTTAGTCTTTATTTGTGTGTGAAATAAAAAGTGACAGTAAACCGGTAAAGCCAGAGGCAAACACAATAAATAACGAGCCAAGAATCAGTCGGAGAGTTGGATGGGTGGAAGCTGGAGAGTTTAGTGACGTGGGGGTCAGGTCAGGTCCAGGAGGGATTTCCAGGAGGGAAATGAGAGAGAGAGAGTAGGTCAAGGCTGGGAAACTAGAGAATGGCAGCGCAGCAAGAGGGAATCGTAGAGGTTGCAAGTCAGGAGCGGCAGGGGCTGTAGAAAAAACAAGGACAACTGTGTTTGCGGTAGGAATACTTTTCAAAAGGAGCTAAATCCATAATAGTTCACACTACATGATCTTTATTTAGGAGGTGCCGTTACTCATTATGAAAACTTGAGACGAGTACAGCTGAAATTTCTGCAGTGCTGTCTGTGATATTTGTCATGTTCTTAGATGTTATATTTCTCTAAATGACGTTGTCTTCTCACACTGAACCTGTTTGGGATTCAGCTGACATCGACTCGTCCCCGTCTTTGTGACACAGATTTGATTAAAATTTCCTGCACGCTGATACTAAGTTTGGGGGATCGGTGGTGCATCCCGTCGTGTCAGCGAGTCTCTGAGGGCCGTGTCTTTCATCAGTTCAATCACAACCACTGCCAATTACAAGCCGATGAACGGGTGATTGGCCGCAACTTGCAAAGCAGATCCTCCGACTCGGAATCGTGTAGAGTGAAATAGGATTATCATGCCTCTCGTAAAGAAATTAGTGACATCTAATGATGAGACTGCAGGTCGTACGACCCCTGCCTTCCTTTCCCAAGCGTGTCAGGGAATGTGTGTACTTGTCTTACACTTCAAAGACCCACACACACACACACACTCGGGCTGGCTTGTCCTTTCAGGCTGCCGTAGATACATGGGAGCACAACTTACATCGTAGCAGGTCTCACTATCGTCTTTCAGACCTTCGCTTTCACTTGTGCTGCCGTCCCTCTGTCACACATCACCCCTGACACTCGTCTCCACCCTGCCTGCCTGCCTGCCTGCACTCTCTTCTTCACCGTCCTCTGCTTCACCTGTCACTCAATGATGAATTTAGCAAAAAATATGATCCAGGAGAGGACGTCCTGTTTTTAAAAAAAATAGACTTCAGTGTTGTCTCGCTTCTTTACTGGAAGTCTTTGTATTGGATGTTATTATTGTATCCATTATGGTAACAACACTGCAGTTTTAACAGCAGCCATTATATGTAAAGGTATTACAGAATCTAATCTACCTTTTGTTGTCCCCAACAATAGCGACGACAATAGCCAGTCCCATCTGACTGCTGCTGTTGTTTTTCTTTATCCAGAACAAGTGGAGGAGTGATGAGTGTTGTTTTCCACGCCACTACAGCTTCTTTTTTTTCAAGTGTTTCACGGACAGTCAATAAACAATTTCTCTTCCTTACTCAAGAGAGTATTATCACCCACAAAATGGGTCACTTGTAAATAATTGGCAGTTTATTAATAACCTTGGGTCTGTTCTGACCCAGATATCAGCTGCATACACACAACAAGCAAAAGAGAGAGATTATGTTTGATCAGTGTGTACCAAGCATCAATTTAACACTCAATATGTTCTTGATAAAAGAACCACTGTGGTGAGTGGTGATGAAGCACACTACTGATTAATTGAGAACCTGTGCGTTACATCGGCTTTAGTGCTATCCATTCAGAGTCAAAAGACTTCTTTGAAAGCATGCCACACCGTAATTGTGATCAGACACTTCTCTTGGTCGAGTCGCATGAGCTTCAGCAGGGGCAAAAACAAATAACTCAAAAAACTCTCTGAACTCATGAGAATATCTGCATTTCTCCCCCCAGGAGTCCTCACTCTGTCTCGCAGCTCTATTCTCGTGTCTCAGAACCAAGGTCTCGTTGCAACTGTGGAGTCCCTGCAAGAGCTCATAGCAGTGTGAACACGGTGTCCCTGAAAATAAGCTGGAAATGGAACACAGTCTCCAAGACAAGATAATACAGTACAATAGGAATTGTCAAGATACTTAATTCAGTTTGATACAATAGCTGCCCCAAAGCTTGTGCTTATATTCAAGAAATATGACTTTTTTTTAAAAGGGATCATTTGAGCCATTGTCCACAAAGTCCCTAAAGGATGAAGCTGTCTGGTCTATTAGGATGACTACAGTGTGGTATTTTACTCTTTTGGTCTGTCTGTCTTCCTCCTCTGACAAATTCCTCTCTCTCTTTGCATTCTCAGCAGGGAAGGAAGGGGTCCAGCTGCTCTCTCACATGGTTCCCCACTTCCTCTCGCATCATTGTCACCAACAACCCGTGGCTGCGTTTGGTCCTCACCCTGACGACCACTGCTCTGATACTGGTGATGGCGGTCTTCAACATGGTGAGAAGGTGGAACGTGGCAGTGCAGTGTTGGTAGGACGAGAGCGCCCAATACAGGAGACGTGCTGAAACAAGTCAGAAAACCTGTCTTTGGTCAATCTGTGGTGGCTGGGGGATCCGCTGTATCTGCCAACGTCATATGGTTCATGAAGCTTCGCAGTGATCCAATCCAACTTTATTTATAAAGCACTTTCAAAGCAAACAACAGCTGAAACAAAGTGCTGTACTGTATCAGAGATAACTAAACCAAGTAAAATACCGTGAGACGTAATATACCTAAGAACAAACAATAAAACATACAGTAAGGCAGTAAAATACTGTAGTATAAAAACAACACAAATATAATATACAAGTCATACAATAAAACTGGTAAAAAAAAATGGGTTTTAAGATGCGTTTTAAGGGTGGACAGTGAAGGGACGTGTCTAACATGCTTGTTCCACAATCAGAAAAATCTCTGTCGCCTCTGAGCTTCTGTCTAGATTTGAGTAGGAGTGTATGGATTAAGCAGCTCAGAGAGGTAAGGCGGGGCAAGACCATTTAAGGATATAAAAACAAATAAAATCATTTTAAAATGGACTCGGTGGAGTGAGCCTAAAATATGGCGTTATGTGTTCCCACTCACATGCTCCAGTTAAAAGATGCTCCGCAGCGTTTTGGACGAGCTGGAGACATGAAACAGAGCTCAGGCTTAATCGATCTAACCAATTACTGCGAGCATTAATAATGCATTTACTTGTTTAATAATATGGCATTAAATGTATGATTCATATACTTTAAGGTTGAGTATTGCATCTATTGTAAATGGTGAAACAGTTAAGTCTTATGATCACCATGGAGGCCCAGACTAAGAAAATCATCTCATGCATGTTAGTTATTGTGTAACAACCATCAATCAGCATGATAATCCAAGCACGTGCTATAATAGATACCACATATAATCTGTCTTCTGGGTAAATCTGTGTGTTGCAGATAAATTATAACTGGACTGTGGCTGTGTGACATTTCAGTGATGGATATAATCTACAGTCCCCCAGGGAGGTCCAGTTGCACTGTGGTTGAGGCAGATACCACATAGTCCACGGTTCACTTCCTGCCTGGAGGACCTTGGTGCATGTCATAAACCGTCTTTCTCTCTCTCTCTCTCTCTCTCTCTCTCCCTCTCTCTGTCTGTCTGTCTGTCTTTGATTCCTGTACTCACACACACACACACACACACACACACACACACACACACACACACACTGTTATCTCCCAAACAAATCCGAAGTTGCCAAACAATAAACTTCCAATTCTGTTTTTTTTTTCATTAGTTCTTCGTGGAGGATCCTGGAGGAGCTGTGGAGGAAGCTCTGACAACTGTTCCACCCGAGGTCCGAATCATTACTCCACCCGTGAATCTAAGTAATGACAGCCTGCTGGATTACCTGGAGGAAAACACGGGAGGAAACAAATTTTACCTGCCAGTAAGTACAACTCTGAAAGGTCAACAGTGCAGGCTAAGGCACTTACACATGTTAAAGTATGAATATATTACATATTTTTGTTGCACATATTGGAAATACTAGCCGCAAGTATGTTTGTTTAAGTGCATAATTGCCTTTAAATCAAAATGGCTTAGTAGCATAACACATAGTGTGTGGTTTATGTCTTGAGCTTACTATGCAAACAAAGAACCAGTATTTAGCCGATTTAGGTACTTGTACTGGACAAAAAACACTGAATTAGAAAACCCTAAAATGGGATTAAGATCCAAAAATATTATTCATGTTTCACCAAGCACATTCTGTAAAGAAAAATATAAATAAAAAGCAGCAATTTTTGTTTATTTCTTTTTTATATGAGCTGTGAAGATTTGTTAGACAATATATTTTTGAAATGGATCATGGATTTCTGGGTTGGAAGATGTCAAAGAAGGAGAACAACAACCTTTCTGGTATCTGAAGGCCACCGTAGTTTCCTAATGTGCTTAAGATAAAGATAAGTTAGTCTTTTATTAGTATAATAAATAATAAACGTGCATTTCTATTAACACTAAGACTATAAGTAGTTAAAAATAGTGTAAATTATAGACAGTTTCCAGAATATGTACAGTGTGGGCTTGACAGTATAAACAAAGATTGAACATGGGATATTATAATATATCCTCCCTAGTATTATACTAGGGAGGAGTGAGCGTTTGTTACTGATTCTTACACACTGGACCTTTAAATAAGACGACACTTACCTTAATCATGTTGGTAAAAACATGTTTGTGTACTGAGCTCTGTCACAGACAATGACACATCAGTTTTATTAGGTTTGACAAGTGAATGTCAAAGTGTGCAGCTGTTTTCAGATCTAATATCACAAGGGGAAAGAAAGAAAGAAAAACAAGCTGTTTATTTTAGTCATCAGTGGTGCCAGATTTTTTCAAATGTAAAGGGAATTCTTAAAGCTCAAGGCTTTTTCTGAACCAGCACATTATATAGAGAATATTGTTACTATGTAAACAATTAATCGTGGACATTAGATTATGTTTTAAACCCAACAGTGCTGTGTAAAAATAAACTCGAGCAGCAATGTTGGCAATGTTCTAGACTTTGTTTTTCATCAGTCTTTTAATTAAATCTGTTGTCACATCTTTACACTGTAGTTTTTCGTTTGGTTAAAATGGAAAGTGAGGTTATTAAGAGTGCAACAAGTCCAGCTCTTTAGATGTCTGTGTGACCAGTGAACACTTTAGATGTCTGTGTGACCATTTACTAACTCTCTCTCTCTCATGATTTCAAATTCAGCATATTATGATGGTCTGTTTATTCATGTATTCATTTTATTTATGTGTTGCATCTATTGCCACCGTAAAGCACTTGTATTTACTTGTTTATTATCTTGCTATCCTCAGTACTTCATCTACTGCTGTATTCTTGGGCTGGTGTCGTGCTCCGTGTTCCTGAGGATCAACTACGAGCTGAAGATGGTGGTGATGCTGGTTGCCGTGGTGATCTACAACATCATCATCCTTCAGACACATGCCTCTCTGCTGGACGGATTTAGCGAAGCGCTGTATCCCACAAATGAACTGGACAGGTAAACCTGCACAATGTGCATGCACACACGGTACATACACAGTTGTCTTTTAAGGACACTGCATTGGCTTCTATTAATTTGGACAACCCAACAAAGCATTATCCCCATAAACATAAACTTAACTTAACATAAACTTAACTTTAACCTAACCAGAATTGATATCTGAACCTTAACTAAACCAGGATCTGATCTCCATGAGGACTACCGGTCCTGACAAGGTCAGTGTTTATCCCTGAAGAGATCCTAAAGAGGTAACAAATACAAGTGAACACAGAGAGAGAGAGAGAGAGAGAGAGTGAGTTTCTTACACTATCTCTGCCTCTTTCTCCAAGCGTTAATGAAACAGTTTGAGACAGCCTCCGTTTGAAAGCTTTTGCACCCTCTGACCCGCGGCTTCCTCGCGTCAGTAGAGCGGAGCCTGTTAGAAAGACTAATGAGAGCGGACCTCTCGTGTTCAGGAAAGGACTATTGCTGAGGTAGCAGTCTCTCCCACACAAGTGTCAATCAAGTGGAACCCTTAAGAGTACGATTACAAGTGGCAGGAGTGAGATGCCGGTGTTTTGTGTGTGTTGATGGGGCTATAAATTCATCTTTCACAGGTGACTGACAACTGGAGCAAATCACTTTAGAGCTGAGAGTTTTCAGAGCACTAGGAGAGACCGGTCCCACTATCATCCTTGTCTTTCTTATTCTCACTATTAGCGGGGTGTGATGGTTGTGAGACTCCTGAATCCTGACACAGACGTCTGCAATCTTAGAAGATGGGGGACACTCTGTAACTGCGAAAATGATTATTTGATTGGGCGAGCAGGATGAGGTGTTGACATTGGGTAAAATATGCTACTGTGGAATTATAATAACAAGTTCAGTGATTTTTTTTCTCCCTTTTTACATCCAAGGAAAGGAAGTGTGTTAAGATTAAGAGTTTCTGTGTCTGTAGCCCCATGTTTATAGTGATAGTTTGGGTTTTTAAAGCACATAGTAATTGCTACAACTATCCATTCCTGCTTGAGTCTACTAATATCTTAAGAGTTTTGAATGTTTGCCATTTTATCTTGCCGTTACTCTGCCTTTTCTGACAGGAAAAGTTGCATCAAAGTCCATAGAGAAAATCTGATATTTGACATCATGCCACTAAAGAGTTATGGATTAATTGCTGCCTCCATGAGTAAAGGTGCATTCACACCATTCCTACTAAATCAAATCCTAATATGTTTGGTCCGGCTCATTTGAGGAGGTGTGAATTGCCAACCGAACTCTGATCCACACCAAGGAAGCGAACTCTGGTCCGCCTAAAAACGTAGGTCATGGTTCGCTTCAAGTGAATTAAATGCAGGAAGCGTACTACAACGCAGGACACTGTCCGTAAACACAACCAAAACATACGCACGTGCAGCGTATATGTGGGGAATACGGGGAATACATTATTCAAAGGGTTCACTGAAGTGAGAAAGTGTGAAAGCACACTTTGACGTGTGGCAACCGAGTCCCCAGTTGTACCGAGTCTAGCAGAGACTATTAGGTGTGAAAGCGAACCTTAGTTCAGATGTGTTGTTTTGTGACTTCAGTGTTTGAAATCATTTGTTCAGATTTTTTTACCTGGAACAAAACCTCCCAAACAAGGCAACAGTAGACGAGCAGCTCCTCTGTCCTCACGAGCTAAACATGCTGTTTTTCCTCTGTTGAGTTTGGTGCAGCAGACTTTAGTTTCCATTTGGAAAAGGATGTTTAACCATGAGATAATTCACAACACAGACGTACCTCTTTAAAGCTGTTGTCATCTTTTGTCTAACATTTGACCAAATCCCTCTCTCCCTCTCTCTCTCTCTCTCTCTCTCTCTCTCTCTCTCTGTCTCTATCTCTGTCTCTGTCTCAACAGACCAGGAATCCTGAAGGATCTAAAGACAATGGGCTCTGTGTCTCTCTTCATCTTCTTTATCACCCTGCTGGTGTTGGCCCGGCAGGTCAGTCGTCTTCTTAAATGGCCATAACAACGTAACCAGACGCCACTATGTATTGCCTATGTATTGTGGTCTTTAGATAAGACATTTATTTGGGTCACTACAGGTCACTCACTGCTCTTGTTTTATGGAGAATCTCTGCTTGACAATGATCTCCACCTCGCTCTGAAATACAGTTTGTAAGCAAGTGAAGGCTCCTTCAAAGATTTGGCTCCACATGTTGGAAGATCAAAAAAAAAGTTGGTTGAGCCAGAGTCTGGCACTCACAGTGTTTGCCACATATGTGACCCACAGTCAGCTGGCAGAGATGTGGCATACACTAGGGTGCCGTCCGTCATCTGTGACACCACAACAGATGTTCTGTGGATAGAAAGACTTCCCCCCAGAGTCTCCGGACCCAAAACTGTGGCGAAAGAGAGAGAAATGGAGACACACTTTTGTGCTCCATGTGTTCATCTCATTCTGGGTCACTGTCACCAGGAGGGTGGGGAGCATTTTTATGGAAACACAATCTTTATTTTTTACTGTCATAGCTAAAATCCAGGCTGTGTCATTCAAGGGTAACTGCGTTTATCTCACCGGATGCTGTTTGGTTATAATTCAGTGCATTATGCTTCATCATTGTCATGAAAATAATTAAAGGGTCACGCTGGTGTTACTCTTGACACATCTGTGTGTAAATCAGGGCCGGGGACGTGGGGGTGCAAAGGCTAACAGAATCCATTTTTACATGCTTTTAGACTGCAGTTAATAAATTTGTCCTACAAAATGTTTATCGCCAGCCGTAATGAGTCCTTCCTGAGCCAGTTAGTCAGAGGGAGGGGGAAGCATCAGTAATTCATCCCAGAAGAACAGCTGCGCGACGGAGCAAAGCTCATTCACAAGCTTGTTAGTTCGTTTTTTTTAAACGGCATTTGGAATGAGCTCAGTTTCTTCTGGCCTAGTTTGGCGATACTTGGAGTTCCTGTTTTCGTCATTCAACCAAGTGCTCAAACTTAATTTTCACGCATGTGTGCGCATATATATACACACACACAGATGGCGCTCAGACTAATATCCTTCCCAAAGATAGGAGCTGGTTGATGATTCTTTGAGCCGCCTCAGGCTAAAACACAAGATCTCTGTGTGCACATTAGTTGGTAGATCCCTCTAAATTGGTGGCGTTCTTTAATCCCGGAGGAAAAATATTTAATGCACACATACATCATCCAGACTGGATGGCTGCTGCCCACACACGTGAAATAAATGTCACCGGAGACTGAAAATGCTCCCACATACGAGTACACATCCGTGCACATACAGTGTAGGTCAGCCCACAGGTAGCCTGGAGCTCTCCGAGATATATGAGCGTAATGATGGCGTGTTCAGGGACACCCACCCCCTCTCTCTCTCTCTCTTTCTCTGCCGTCTCATAGACAAACACACACTCCTGGGATGGTTTGACCCCAATAGATGAGAGTTGCTGACATACTTGGATCTGTTTAAAACTCCCTGAAGCGTGAAGAACCAAAAACATAACAAAAGGAGCGGTGGCTATACTTTATGCAAAACACTGACACACTGTCTGCTTACTGTTTCCTTGAGCAACGATAGCGCGGAGCGTCAAGAAAACAGCTTCAGTCGTCGTTTTTTTTTTATAGGGACATTAATTTCATATGAATACCAAGCGTGCTTTTTATTTTCAGTCCGTTAGCTTTACCAATCAGTCCGATAAAATATCCATTTGGCTCCATCGGAAAAAGTTTCACATCAGGGACTCAGGGTATTTTTTTGTTTGGCTTAAAGATGAAACGCGCTGATGAAGATGTTTTTGTGGCCTGTAGCTTTGGAGCTGAGTGCTCGGTGTGAATGACGCAGGTGTCTCTTTACTCTGTGTCCTCCTGTAACAGAATGAATATTACTGTAGGTTGGACTTCCTGTGGAGGGACAAGTTCAAGAGGGAGTGCGAGGAGATCGAAACCATGGAGAACCTCAACCGGGTGCTGCTGGAGAACGTGCTGCCCGCGCACGTCGCTGAACACTTCCTGGGACGCAACTGGAAAAACGAGGTAAATCGAATCGCTTGGAAGAGATCTTTACCTTTTACCTTATTAACCTTTTTTCTGTTGATATTCATCAAAAAATCTAATTAGTTAACACCCCGGTTTAATTGTATGTCAGTAGGTTAACTATGGACCACCACTTAAAAACGAGTGCTATTAAAATAAGAATATGCTCAATTATGGACTGTTACTGGATGACTTTGATATCAGAAAAAGGAAAAGGTGATGACTTTTGGGAAAATGGTTATATTATCTGTGATTTTTAAGTGGATATATAGATGTTTGTAAGTGATAGTGTCTGTAGTATTCTCTCACAAGAGAAGAGATGATTTTTGAGTTTCTTTCTTTCCCTTCATTTAGTGTCTTTTCCTCACATCTCTTCCCCACAAGTCTCCAGTCTTTGTGCTGAGCTATTAGTGATGTGCCGTCCCTTCATTTAAAAACATTTATTCAAAACATTATTCACCACAGACTTTGCCTGGAGAACCAAATACATATTCCCACTCCTGAAACGCGTTACATAATACTATATATTCCTAATGATCATAGGCCGATGGGAAGAGAAGCTGTCGCTTTGACGAATGTTTTATTTTTTTATTCTCATCCACAGTTTAGTACTCATTGTGGCATCCTGAGCTGCTGTGTATCATTTAGGGGTCTGGACTCTGTATATCTACATTTTCCCCCAAACAAATCTTCATTCTCTAAATAAAGGCCAGAACATACTGGGGGGTGGCATGGCCATTAAACATGATGAAATGCCAGTATTTTGCATATTATATTATATTAACCTTCCACGTTGGTGTTAATTCAAGTCTTTCGTCAGCATTTATCTGCTGTTAAAGTTTGCCTTCATCATTTCATTCTCCATTATTGCTTAATAAACATATTAGTTTTGTGCTGGATTTGTCTCTCTCTCTCGCAGCTGTGTGCTGTCCCTACATACATGGCGTAATTGATGGCGTCTTTTTGCACAAACATACTCATATTTCCTCTTAATGTGCTCTGGTGCTGTACATTCTCTCTTTGTCTCACTTCTGTCTTCCCTGTGATAGATGTCTTTACCTTTCCCAGTGTCCCTGTGGACTTGATTAAACTTTTTTTATCTTATTTTATTTTGAGGGGCATTGTGTCATCGTTAAGTGTGCTGCTGATTTTTCTCTCTGTGGTGGAGAGTGAATGAGACCATTCATCTCTAATTTTCCTCCCCTGCTGCTGGATCAACACATCCACACATTATTTTCTCCTTTTCGCTTGTTATCAGGATCTTTATCATCAGTCGTACGAGTCCGTGTGTGTGATGTTCGCCTCCATCCCAGACTTCAAAGAGTTCTACACAGAGTCTGATGTCAATAAGGAAGGATTGGAGTGTCTCCGTCTTCTCAACGAGATCATAGCGGACTTTGATGAGGTAAACGCCTCCTCCTCCTCCTCATCATCATATTACCGGCTTAGGAAATAAATATTTCCCACTTCTTTTTGGAGAGACAACCACCTCGGTTGTTATTTTGCACAGTAGTAGAAGAAGAAGCAAAACAAGCCTGTGTTTGATTGACAGCTGATGTTATCTCCCACTTCTCTTTGTGTTATTTTACACACTGTTGAGCTGCAACTAACCATTATCTTCATACAGGGTTCCCACAGATCCTTAAAAAGTCTTAAAAGGCATTGAATTCATACATTTAAACACAAGGCCTTAATTGGTATTAAAATGTCTTAAATCCCTCTTTCAAAAGTCTTGAAAATGTTAACATACAGGAAGTAGGCTTACATCACGCAGATTAGGACAGCAGAACCAATAAAACAGTTTTCAGCCAGGACGCCACGATACCAACACCGGGAATTAGATATTATGTGTTTTCGGCAGCTTTGCTGTTTTTGTTTATAGTAAATTTCACACCAAGTGGCATTTAAAAGCCTTAAAAGGTCTTAAATTGAACTTGCTTTAAGCTGTAGGAACCCTGTCACAATCGATTAATCTATCGATTATTTTCACAATTAATCAAGTGTTCATTTGGTGCATAAAATGTCAGTAAAAAACAGTGTTTGTCAAATCTCGAAATGACAATGTTATCAAATGTCTCATTTTGCCAACAAATCAAAAATGATTGAGTTTTAATGATTTCTTTGTAAAATGGAGCAAAGAAACGAAGAAAATATTCACATTTAAGAAGCTGTAACAATTGGAAATCTTGTTTTAATCATTTTGTAACCCAGTCTGCGTGGTGCTCCTGACGCCTCTCTGCACCCTGAGACTCTGCGTTGTGTTTTTGAGCGGGTGTAATGCAGAGGGATGAGCTGCACACACGGTAGCAATTGATCCTGGCTTTGACCGTGCCGTTTATTTTCACAATCTCTGTTTCACGCCTTTCAAATATAGGAAAAACATTCAAACATCAGAATTTGATCCATAAAACAACTCCAACCTGCACTATCTTTAAATACGGTGGCCTATAACGACAAATAGCTACAATTGGGGCAAAAATAATGTACCAGCGCCATCTATTGACCAAACTTCATTTAACTACAACGTCAAAATAGTTGACGATTAATTTAGTAATCGATGAATAATCGATGAATCGGGTAATTGTTTCCGCTCTAACACACACTGTGTTTCCTCATCTGTCCTCAGCTGCTGTCCAAGCCCAAGTTCAGCGGCGTGGAGAAGATAAAAACCATCGGGAGCACCTACATGGCCGCGACTGGACTCAATGTAACACCGGGACCAGAGTGCGCACAGGCATGCTTTTACACACACACGTGGACACAACACACACACACATTTTCTATGTCTCGAGGTCAAAGTTCGTACAGTCAGTTTGAGTTGATAACAGCAGAGCCATTAAAGCGTGCCAAAACAGCTTTGACAGGCCGGAGCTCATATTGACTCAACTTGTCATTTTTCATTCATGGCCACAAAACAGGATGACATTAATTTATTTTTTTGTTTTTTTTGCAGTCCAAATACATTTGGAAGGCTGTGTGTGTGTGTGTGCGTGTGTGTGTGTGTGTGTGTGTGTCGCTGCTTAAAATGCACAGCACATACAGTACGACTCTAGCAAATGTGATTCATTACTACAGCTCGTTTGAATACATTAGTGTAATCACTGGAAGCAGTCGAGATCATCATTCAGAAAAATGTCTGTGTGTGTGTGTGTGTGTGTGTAGAAACAAATGGACTCGATTTGGTAGGAAATCGGCTTTGTTGGCTCTCCTTAGTTACTGTTGCCATGTCTGTCAAGCTTCACATTGGAGCAAAACACAAGAAATTACTTTTCAATGATAAGGTTAGATAAGTGTTTTTGCCGTTTTCGCTGGCAAAATTTTACAGTGAAAATTAGCTTTTTTCACACTTTCAGTGTCTTTATCTGTCGCATATGACGCAAATACAGCGTGTCACTGTTCATGTTTCAAAGTAAAAGCACTTTAGTTTTTCCATTCTTCTATGTTCAACATAGTTTTATTGTGAAATATGTGAAGGACTAAAGTGTCCTGGTATTAGTAGCTGGGAGTACAAAAGATTTTTTATTTCATTTAACCTTTATTTAACCAGGAAGAAGTCTCATTTGTGTCCTGGCCGAGATAAAAGTACAGTATATGTACAAAAGCATTTGGCCACACCTGTTAAGTTTTGAATTCAGGGTTTTTTTTCTTTATCTCCAAAGAAGGACAATCTTAACACTTCTGCATACCCAGACAGCATGGACAATGCTATGCTTCCAACTTTGTGGCAACAGTTTAAAGAAGGACCTTCTCTATTGCACAAAACAAGGACTGTAAAGACATGCTTTGACAGAGATTGTGAGCCAGGCCTTCTCACAAGGCTCTACAGAATGAATGGACACAAATTCACATAGAAACACTTCTGAATCTTGAGGAAAGTCTTCCAAGAAGCGGTGAAGCTGTTATAGCTGCAAAAAAGGGGACCAGCTCCGTAATAAAGTACTTTATATGTATTTGAATACATCATTACAGTCCCTGCTGGTGTAACTGTCAGGTGTCAGAATTCTCTTGTCCATATAATGTGTGTCTTATGACATTCAAAGATCTATGTAGTCTATCTAAAACTTAGCAGAAGCTTCAGGTTTTTAATGATGTCTTTGTTTTATGGAGCAAAGAAACCAGAAAATATTCACATTTAAGAAACTAAAATGATCAGATGATCTTGTTTTAATAGTGACCAAACCCTCACACCGATAAATCGAAATATCAAAATAGCTGACGATTCATTTAGTAATTGATTCATTTAATTGTTTCACAAAATGAAACAAACCAAGCGCTTCTGATTTTGTTGGCCAAGTGTCCTGAAGTAATCCCCTCACATCTGCGTGTTAGTGATCACACTATCACGACTTACACGGAATCCATGTGAACAGGAATTTTTATCGAATTCACCTCAGACACCAGCCAGTGTCAGAGTGTTCACACGCAGCTCCTCGTGTGGACCACAGACACGTATGAGATGCTGCAGATCAGCAGTAAACACTCTGCACACACATGTCCAGTATAAATCCAGCACCAGATACCAGCTCAGCTGTCCTGCTGCTCCAAAGAGTCTTCAGAGCTGGACCAGAACCACAAGCAAACAAAGTAGCTGCTTAGAAGAGCTCCCAAGAGCACTTGACAAGAGAGCTTTTGTCAAGTATTAACTGTGTCAGTGTTAATCACACAAACAACACGTTACCAGTCCAGTCGGCCCCTGCTTCCTGAAAAGTGGAAATAATCAAAGACTGGCTCTTCTTTGTGTCTCTGGAGGACGCTGTAACAGGTTCTGCTGCCACACAGGAAATAAATTCATGATGAGGTCAAACCAGTTTTTGGCATCTCCTGACATTTGCAGCCCAGGAATTGCATCTGTCACGCAGCTTAAAGACACAGCTTAAAGTGTGTCGCAGCTTAAAGTGTGAAGAATGTTGACATTTTCTCAGAATATAATCTTGTGTCAAAATAAAAGAGATTAGAAGAGGATTCTTCTAAACTCAGCTGACCTGAGACCACTGTGTGCGAACACTCTGTCTGATGTCTGCGGTGATTTGACAGAAATTCCTGTTCAAATCGATTCTGTGTAAGTCGTGATTGTGTGATCACTAACACGCAGATGTGAGGGGATTACTTCAGGACATTTGGCCTCAAAAATCAGAAGCCTTGGTTTGTTTCATTTTGTGGTGCGAGTTGGTGCCTCTGCAGCAAAAAGTCAGCTGCAGAGGCAGCTATTTTGCGGTTTATCTGTATTTTCTTAATGTCTTTGCTCCATCATACAACAGAATTATTAAAAAACTGAATCATTTTGGTTTGTGGACAAAAACAAGACATTTGAGAACGTCATCGTTTCCAGGTTTGACAAACACTGATCAACATTTTTCTACATTTGCTGACATTTTATGGACCAAGCGATTACTCGGTTAATCAGATTAATTGATTAGGAAAATAGTCGTTAGTTGCAGCTCTACTTTCTTTATGCATGGAATTTGTCGTGTGTGTGGGGTTTTTCTCCAGGTTCTCCAGCTTCCATGTTTCTGCAGTCCAAAAACATGCAGTTACTGTAAACAGATACTCTGAACTGACTGAGATTGAGAGTCAAAAAGCCTTGTACCCTGACTTTCGCTCTGTGTCAGCTGGGATTGGCAGCGGCAGCTCCATCACCCTCATGTGGAGATTAAAGTGGTAGACAATGAATGAATGAATGAATGAATGAATGAATGAATGAATGAATGAATGAATGAATGAATGAATGAAAGTCTCAGGTGAGTTTTTGTGTGTACTGTTGTGGTCCAGAATGGAGTGAAAATACATATAAAGTTGCAAGAAAAAGTATGTGAACCCTTTGGAATGACCTGGATTTCTGCATCAATTGGTCATAAAATGTGATCTGATCTTCATCTAAATCCCAACATTAGACAAACACAGTCTTCTTTAACTAATACCTCACAAACAGGTATTTGTTTTCATGTTTTTATTGAACACACAATGTAAAATCCTAGAGTTAATTGATTTGTTATGAAGCACAGTAGAGACAAGCTGTTAGTTATCTCCTAATTCAGCGGTGTCCAAACTTCTTTTCAACAAGGGCAAGATTTCTGGGGGCTAATGGCCTCTTTTTTTAAACAAATGCACTGTTTTATGTGCACATTGTCACCATTATCCTTTTTAAATGCTAATGTCACCGAATCTAGGCCACGCAGGAGTGAAAAGATGAAATAAATCTGCCTTTCTTTCACATCTGGAGTCAAAAAACATAACAGACAGAATTAGTCTATCGATTACAGGTGGGTTTTGAACCCAGGAAAAAAGCACCTTCATCTCATTTCCATTCCCCCTCTTTTATCCTCACCAGGAACACGACAGACAGTACATGCACATCGGCACAATGGTGGAGTTTGCCTTTGCTCTCGTTGGGAAGCTCGACGTCATCAACAAACACTCCTTCAACGACTTCAGACTCAGAATTGGTGAGAACGTTTAACTGCATACATTTATGCATAAAGTGCCTCATACCGTGCTGTGTTGTTATATTATGTTTTGTCAGGGATAAACCATGGCCCAGTGATTGCAGGCGTTATCGGGGCACAGAAACCGCAGTATGACATCTGGGGAAACAGCGTAAACGTGGCCAGCAGGATGGAGACGACTGGAGTCCTGGGCAAAATACAGGTGAGTGTTTCAGCATGTTTCAAACGTGTGTCATGTTCACAGCACGAGTGGAAGCAGATTCTCTCTTCTCTGCAGTGGTGGTTTTCTCAGCCCTTTAACACCTAAGCCTCTAAATGTCCATCTGGACTTTTTTTGTTGCTTATTTTAACCAGAAAAGGGCCAGAAAATGATCCTGTAAGAGTGCTTTTTCCCATTTTTCCAGAATAACTCTCAATATCTGACTGTTGTTGACAATTTACTGCATGTTAAAATAGTGTTAGTTAACAAATTAAAATGAAGAAAAACCAAAAAGTTTTATTCGTTTTTATTAACACCAGATTTTGGGTGTTGAATTTTTAACAATTTTCCAGGTTTTCCATTTCCACACTTGACGTCGACATAGGATGTGACGCAAATGAACGTCACCTTGATCCCTAAAAAAAGAGGAAGTGTTCACTTTGAAAGAAATAATAAAAATACTGGCGTTGTTTTTTCCAAAGCTACAGGGAGCCACTGCAGAGGCACTGAAGAGCCACAAGTGGCTCTAGAGCCACGGGTTGCAGACCCCTGTTCTAGTCTGTGCTTTCTTAGGATTAAAACACTGAAAATCAAAGTTACAAAGTCCATCGTGTCTGTGGTCTCCCGTGTCTATAAAGCAGGCATTAGTGGAACTTCATTCAGTCACAACTTTGTGTCCCTACAGGTGACAGAGGAGACGAGTCAAATCTTAACAATGTTGGGTTACATGTGTCCATGTCGCGGCATCATCAACGTGAAGGGCAAAGGGGAGCTGAAGACCTTCTTTGTTCACACGGAAATGACCCGGTCGCAGTCGCAGGGGACTGTGATGCCTTGAGTGCTCTCGCTCCAAAACGAACAAACAGACATGAGGAAAAACAATCGCGGGGCAAAGTGGCCGTCGAAGTGATTTGTCAATGCTCTGTAACAAACAAGAAAACAAACAATTACCAGCAGCCAGCAGCAGCCAGACTGGAATAGACAGTCGTCGAGAACGATGCGGAGCGGGGCCCGGACTGCACCGCCGCGGTCCTTCACCGCTGCACTTTAGGATGGTTATCCGGAGTGTGATGAGGCCTTTGCTCCGAGGAGTCTCTTCGTTGTCTTAAGGGAGCGTCTGACTAAAGGGAGGTTTGCTAAATTAGTGCAGCTCTCAAGGACCGCAGGCACCCATGTGTAGAATAGTAGTGGTGTGGAGCTAATTACCCATGTCAGTGCTTCAGAGACGTATGCTTGAGCAAACCAAGCTGCCTGCCGAGCTGTGTTTTATACACACACATATATATATATATATATACTGTACATATATATATATATACTGTACATGTATATATATATATCTGCCTGGTCGGCACTGTGAGCCTGTTTTCTTCCATTTTCTTCCAAAATGGATGTAACAGTATAGTTTATTGTCAAATAGAGCAGTTAAAGCCATCAAGTTGCCAACGTGATGGGGGGCGGGGGGTGTAGGTGGACTCCAGTGGAAGGTTTTATGATCCGTCTGGAAGCCGACAAACCAACAGCAGAGTGTGTGTAAATGTTCACTGCCATTCTTTTGTTATTCATTAAACATTTGTATATAAATGACATGTGGCTCTGATTTGGTGCTTTTAAATATTTGTTGTGTCAGAGGCTTGTGGTTTTCTCTCGAAACACCATTTTAGCATAATATTAGCGTGCGATCCTGTCAAGGAAACACTGTGGCTCTGTCACCAAACAGACTGAAAGGCCGTAGCCTTCCTAAGAATAAAAAGCTCTGTTTCTGCCAGAGTACAAAGACAGAAGTCTGCACTCAAAAAATCCCTGTTGTTTGGAAGGTTGGTCTTAATTGCATGAATTCTAAAAAAACAATGCACAATAAGAACTGTATTTACGTGAGAAAGTAGGAGAAACTTGAATTGTTCCCTCCCCTTTTATTTCAGAGTCTTTATTTGAGCCAAACCTTTTGTGAAGTTAGTTTCAAAAGTTTAAACCTTCCACCAAGACACAGGAGACGCACTCTCACGCAGCATTTTCATGAATTACATTTCAGTGTGTGATTTCCTCAATAATAGGTCCTGTCACTTCAAGAACTCACATCATTCTTGTCTTTTTCAGAGCGAGCGACGTGTCGACTGGAATCTCCACGTGATATTCCGAGTTTATTCTGCAAAATGTCAAATTTAATCCACATGTCGAGATTAATCTCCCTCTTCTATGTAACATACTGACTTTGCTGAAGTGCCTCATACACTTATACACATACCATCTGAGTTTGAATTTAAATTACTAACACTGACATTTTGTTTGTATTGAAATCAGATTTTGAATTTTAAAAGCCATCAAATTTAAAGCACTGATTTTTTTTGCCTCCAAAAATCAATCGAAACATTTTTTTTTACCCTGATTTTTTTTAGGTTGAATTTTTTTTACACTGAATTTTTTGAGACATTGAATTTTTTTGACAGAATTTTTTTTTGAGATGTTGATTACTGTTTACACTGAATTTTTTGAGACATTAATTTTTTCTTTGAATTTTTTGAGACATTTAGTTTTTTTGACTGAATTTTTTTTGACTGAAGGTTGAATGTTTTTTTAAAGAAATTCAGCTCTGTGAGATTTCCTCAGTAACGGGTCCTGTCACTTTAGCTTGTCTTTTCGGAGTGAGTGACGTGTCGACTTAAATCTCCATGTGATATTCTGACTTAATTCTCAAAATTTCAAGTCTCCCTCTTCATACACTACTACTACTACTACTACTACTACTACTACTACTACTACTACATAAAACCAATTCATCCCTATGTTTCCTTGTCCAGGTATTGTCAGGGTTGTGTTTTCACAGCAGGTTCACTGATGGTCCACTTGAGCCGTTCAGATGGGAACGACTGATCCGTATCCTTCTTCCACATTCCACACGAGACCGTTTTTCGTGTAGAATTCAGTTTTGATGCAGGCCACTTGTGCGTGCTGCCGGCCCGGCGCGTAGAGGACAGGAATGGGATGGCGGCCGTATTCTGAGGAGGAGAGCACTGGCACGGACCTGGACCTCTCCTGCAAGTGAGTGGGAACAAATAAGGACTGTGAGACATTTATGTTTAAACATACAGTATATACAGAGGGTATAAGAATGTGCAATATAGAGTGTCTTATAACCTTTTTTTCAGCACAACCGAGGCCAACTATATAAACACACCTGAGCAAAAAAATACCGCATTGAATTTGTGAAATTTGGAAATACGTCACAGTTTTAAAGTTCTGTTGACTTTGTTTTTATGAACAAAAAGAAAAGAAAAACAGTCTCATTTTGTGATTCTGCACTGTGATATAAAATGAATCATAACGTTTTGACTAAAGATTGAATATGTGACCTATAAACACTCCCCAGATATGATGTCCATATAAGGAGTTGTGTATTATTCCTATAGGAATTTACCACAGGCGCACCTGCGGCGTGAGCACTGAGGGATATAGCAGCACTTTTTTTGTTTTTTATGACACACTCTTATACTGTACACTCTGCATACAGTATGCTACTAATACTAAGCTATTTTACACAAATGGAAGAGAATCAGAGTATAAAAGCACAGGTTTAGAATCGCCAAATCTTAATCTTAGTAATTTTTTTAATTGTATGATGTACAGGAAACACAGTGTTACACACACAGGGAAGTGAAAACAGTCTCAGCAAATGAAACTAACATACAGTCAGTGACACCGCGACGTTTCACCCCGAGCAACAGACTTGAGCACTTCTGTATTTAGAACAGACTTCAGTTCTTGCTACGGGCTGAGATCAATTCCCCCGGTGAAATGGTATGTTGCCGTTATACTTTGCATAGTTTATACAAGAACCTGTGTTTTCTTTTGATAGACGCATCGGAATGAGAAGGCCAAATTTAGCAGGAGCTGACAGACAACCTCTTCTCCTCTCACTGTAATTACATGTGTAATTTGTGTGTGTGTGTGTGTGTGTGTGTGCGTGCGTGTGGTGTTGCTTTGTTCACCACCTGCTGTTCTCTCAGTGACCCAGAAATACACTGTGAGCTAGATTTCTTGACATGAATAATTACTCCATGGAGATGAAGTGTCTTCAGAAGGAGCTGCAAACAAACGTCAAACAACTTTAAGAGATATGTGCCATCTATATATATCTATACACACACACACACACACACATATATATGTATAGATTGTGATGGCTCGTAATAGATACGGTACATTTTCTTATTAATGTGTGCTCTTTTCCAATTTTATTTGGGGGAAATACACTGACACAAGTCTCGTCCATAAAGCACTCCAAAAGCACACAGTATCACCCGGAGCTGGGAAAGTTCTGTGTTTTTTGTGAGAACAAGCAGCAGAAGTTTCTGCGGCTGTTCTATTCTGTTCTGCAGGCAGTGATGAGTCTATTTTTAGCCCGGTAACTTCAAGAGATCCAGATCCAGGTGCTACTGAACCAGTGAGTTCATGAACGGGAGAGGAGGGGAGAGGAGAGGGAGAGAGGAGAGGAGAGGAGAGGGAGAGCCTCCTGGATGAAAGAAGGTGAGACCTCTTCTGCTGTCAAGTCCGAGTGTCTTAGTATATCTGCTCTCCTGGTGATGAAATCATGACTGAGAACCTTCACAGACACTTTTGTTGGGAGTGACCAGGATGGACAGGATTAGGAATGAGCATATCTGAGGGACAGCTCAGATTAAAGGGTTATTTGGGATGGTTTGAGAGGTTCATAGATGTTGTGGAGGAGGACATGAGGACAAGATGGAGGCCGATGATCTCTCTTACAAAAGAAGACAGGAAGTGTTCATGTACTAACTAGATGAATCAATTCCATTAGTTTTATTTCACACGGCACCTTCATGTAACAAACAACTGCAACCTCTTCCCCTCACAAGGTTCATACATTTAGTTGCCATGGCAACTTATTTATATTCCTCTTCTTTTAGTTAAAGGTAATTTTACTGACAGCGTGTTGAAGCCTGTCTGGCCTGTAGCCTGTTTGCTGGTCTTGTAAAAATGTGGACACGGATCTGGACTCGTGGAATCGCTTTTAATACAATTGTTAACCTTTGCAAGAAAAGGGAATGTTAATTAATTGTTTTAGAATCAACGCAGTGACTTATTGATCTCATGATAATCAATTTCATGCTGTCCGCCACTTAACATCAAGTTATACATGTTTTTCTAATTAAAATGTAATTTTGTTTACATTAGAAATATGCTTATATGGTAAACTATGTATCGCTCCACATCAAAACAAACACTTCTGTGAAATATCATCATAAATGCTATTGTTTTGAAATATTTTCCTCAAAAAGTTCAGTCTATAAATCCCACACAACTCTGTTTCTCAGTATAGCAACATTCAGATCACGCTGCACACAGGAAGTGATTTGTTTTATGTCAGGACAGATGGACGCAACAGCAACGTTGTGCTAGTAAAGTAAGACACGACTGCAAACAGGTTGGAGAATGACTGAAAACACAATAAGGTTGCAGAATTTGAATTTGTAGTGCCGCACTTTGACTGGATATTTGCTTTTCCTTGTCCCCGCCCCCAGCCCGAGCTGCTGCTGTATACAAACAAACGCTCCCTCAGTCACACACTGAGTCTTTAAGATTGAAACAGCATCAGTGAATTTGTCACCAAAAGTGTGGCCACGACCTCCGCGTTTACGTCCAGTCCCCGTCCTTTGTGGTGTCGCCTGTCGTCCCGGTGCACATTCATATCGTAACCCTCCGCCTGGTGGAACACGAGGTCATACATGGACACTTGTGGGACCTACAGCAGCGGTAGGGAGACAAGTGCAGGTGTCAAAGCGCGCTCCGCACACTCCGTAAAAAGGTCACCTTCTGCTACAGCCTGGCTTCCAAAAAAAACAGCAAATAGAACCAGAATGCCAGAGAGTGTGCTCAACGAGATCTGAGGTTTCAGATCATGTCAAATTCAGCAGCATTCTCTGCTCTGGGACACTGGGGAGGGGACGTGTGTGTCCACTGGAGGAGCTGGACACCAAAGCAGGTGAAAGATTACTGTTTATCAGTGTTTTGTGTGAAGAATATCTACAAACATGATGATTTTGGTCACATTTAAACACCGTACTGTTCACAAACACGAGTGAGCACAGTGCATGCTGGGAGTTGTCGTTCATCTACATGAGCCAAAATTAAATTTTTCTGCACTTGCTTGAAATATTATTTCACATTTCTACTAAATAGATGACCCAGTTTTAATAGACATTCATCTTTCCAATGGTGAAAGATAGCTTTAATGCACATTATTTGAGATTATTTGCCACTTTACCTTCAAGTCCCTGTTGAAGTAGGACATGTCCTTCAGTTGCCTCCGTCGTGGTGGGATGTAACTGAAGGCAGAGAGCGAGGACAGCGGCTTGGTCTTCGCCTGGAGAGACACGTCCATGTTCGTGTTTTATGCCGGCGTCTCTCCACAGACAAGAGTTAATCCTCAGAAGAGTCAGTGGTGGTGGCGTCGGTGATCAGTTGCTAGGATACTGACACACTCTACCTGACACCTGGTATGTGTTGCATTCACTTGCCCTCTGTCTGAGTTTCTGAGTGCTGAAAAGTGCTGTTGCTTTTATTATTTGGGCCTGACCACACATCGGTGGGAGGACGTAGTGTGAAACAAACATTTTTGACATACTAAACATATGTGAAGGCGACAAATACGTAAAATGGTTCAATAGGCCAAAGGTGAAACAGAAATGAAGTTGCACCAAAGTCCACGAAACTTGGTGGAAACGTGTCACAGCCCAAGACGAACAAAAAAGTCCATCGGGACAATGGCCTCAACTCAACAGGAAGTCGGCCATTTTGAATTTGGTGTCCCATCTTGGCGATTCGCACTTTCTTTATGCAAATAAACAAACTCGCCTGAGCACGTTAATTGTAGCAACATAAAAGAAAACGTGTCAATTTGTACTAGACACATCAAAGATGAAAATAAATAAGAGTAAACATATTTGGGGATGGTTGTAGACTCCTGGTATCTTGTAAAACGTATATACCTAAGGAAGTGAGGACATTTTGGGAAAGTGAGGACATTTTTGGCTGGTCTTCACATTCTGACACACCTAAAAATGTCTTTTTCAGGGTTAAGACCTGGATTTAGGGTTAGGGTTAGACACCTAGTTGTGATGGTTAAGGTTAGGGTAAGGGGTGAGGTCTGTTTCACATCGTGGGGGTCAACATGCATGTCCTTATAATGTAAATTATTGCATTTTAAACATGAAGACATGTTGTATGGTTCGGATGTGGTGAAGGTCTCCAGGAAATGACGTTAAGTCAATTTAATGTCCTCTGAATCCGCTGTCCTTTTTTCATCTGCCTTATGTTGTGTGTGTGTGTGTGTGTGTGTGTGTGTGTGTGAGTGTGTGTGTGTGTGTGTGTGTAGCTCATGGCACAGTGTGTGGTGTCCTGTTATTGTCCGCGCCCCCCGCTGCTCCATCATAATTATGTGGAATAAGAGGACAACAACAGCAGGTGGGACACACACACACACACACACAGAATGTAAATTTCTGAGCCTCATACAGATGAGACTGTACAAGGATAAGTGGACAAAGATGGAGAGAGGGAGACGAGGGGAGGTGGGGGTGGGGGCTTGACACAGTGATCATGGTTTCAGAGGTTTTCTCAGCACACAACAGTAATTACAGCTGACATTTTATTGCTATTTGGCAGGAATCACTGTGGGAATAAAACCACCTGAAGGCAGGGGGTCAGTGGTTCAGTGGTGCTGACTTATTAAAGGAAGCTCCCCAGTTGTTGCTGAGCCTTGTTCTCATCTGTATTCCTTATTAATTCTGAACTGAATGTCCTGCTTTTGTAGAATCTTTGACGTTGTGGTCAAATAATGATGTTGGTTCTTATGTTCTTAATTGTACATTTTACACTTATTTTATTGGTATATTTGTTTTCCTGACTATTTTATTGTGTATTTTACCTCACAGATTATATAAAAGTCCTATATAAATAAACAATAAACATGGATTGATTGATTTTGAGCTGAAGTGAGCAGCAGGGTGCTCAGGCAGATGAATGTGATGTCATATATTTTTAGCTGATTCAATCAGTTTGTGAGAACATGTGAATGCAGATGTAATAACAGACGTCAGTTATATGTCATTAAAGGGACAGTGTGTCACTTGTGGCAGCATCTTTTCCTCTTGGTGGAGAACACCTGCAGCTCCTGATGTAAATATAGAGGCTTGCTCTGTGGTAAAGGAAACAACAGCTCATACATACAGTACATGTAATTATGTCATATACCAATTCTCTACGTGTCTGACACACTGGACCTTTGAACCACGTGGTCCTGAAGCAGCTGATTCATTATGGGAAACACTCAGACAAAGATATGTATAAACTGAAATATGTTTTTGTCTCATGTTTTATGGGGCTTTATTACATAACATAAAATAAAGCATACAAAAACAACTACATTTTTTAAATGACCTGTTGATTGAAGACGTTTCTGGAAAAGACTGAATGTTTTTTCTTTGGCTGTTTTCTTTTTGTTGGAAGAGTTGAACAGAGAAGCAGGGATGATTGTTGTCTTTCGCTCCTCTGATGATCACCGCCTGTGGAAAACCAGTTTGATCACTAGTCTCAGCCTTCCCCCTGCTGGACGTAAGAAGTAATACATCAACACACGAGACGACATGAGACAAATAAAACATGAGCTGTAAATGACCTGGGGGGTATTCCATCAACGTCGCTAAGAATTGCCAGACTCAGGTGTAAGCTTGAAGCTTGACTAAACTCCACTTCCCAATCTAGCTCCAAGTCGTAACATCAAGTGAAATCAGCTGGCTCCACCTGATGCTTAGTCAAGCCTCACCTGTTAAGCCTCAACTTGTGCACGCCTACAGGGCAAATAAAAAGCCCATTCTAGTCGAGCAAACCCCTCCTCATGGAGGTATATGAGGATTACAGCCACATAATCCGAAAGAAGGGCAATACCGCGGCAATCAATAAAGCGAGCGATGTGGCGTGGCAGAATATTGCAGACAGGCTGAATGCTTAAGTGACAAAGAAAATGAAGTATTTCAGCATCATCATGTTTTATAAATCCTCCATCAAAGGGTCAAAATATATGTAGACAATAATCTACCAATTGATTTCTTGATGGTTTTTGTTTTAAACTAATCAATTATGTGGATCTATTAATGCAACCAAATCCCTACAATTAAAAGGAAAGTCCCAAAGAACAAAAAGACAGCCCTAATAAGTAACATTCATATGAACATAATTAAAATAGTATTATTTTTTCACTGCAATTTATGTGAAATTCTCCATATTTTATCGTTTGGCGGTCCTAGGAGTAATGTTAGAAAGTAATATTCATCACATTTATCAACTGATTGTTATGCAAATCGATGAGATAGTTCTAATTTATTTCCTGCATGGCCAATTGCTCTGTTTAATTGTATAGAATTGATATCATTTTCATTTAAGCCTGCCATTTTTACATGCTGTATTTGTGCTACTTCTGTATTTTGTCCCACATGCTACATGTTGAATTGTTGTATTTTCATCTTATTTTATGTAAAGCACTTTGAATCACCTTGTGCTAAAATGTGCTATATAAAGTTGCCTTGCCTACATTTTTGATAATAATTGGCTACATTTAATCAAAGTATTTTACATCACTTTTATCATACAATTGATGGTAGATTATTACATTAAGAAATGCAATGTTGGTTATCATTCTATAGGAAATAATCATATGACAGATCTATTGATTGTAAAACAAGTTATTTATCTAGAATCATTTTAGCAAATCAAGCAATTCAATGGAGACGAGGACCTCTATTTCAGTAAGTGAATCCAGGTGATAGCAAATCAATCATCTATCTCCTATCAATCGGAGGCCCTAACCCTTGTTACATCAAAACAATGATGATCTCTTTAAATTTCCTTTTATTATATTTTTTTGCTAATTAGTTTAATTTTGTATTTATTTGTGTCTTATTTTTTATTATATTTTATTTAGGTGATAATGTTCTTTAATGTACTTATAGATAATATATAATTATTAGTATAAATAATTTCTTGAATACATTTTATTATATAGTTTATGTTTTACATATTATTTTATCATTCCATGACAGTTGTGTGTTTCTCTGTTTCTGTCTATTGGACATTCTTTGATCATAGATGGTGCTAAACTTCACTTTTAGCCTGCTACAGACCAGGTTTGCCCGGCAGCATAAGTTACCATGGTTACATGGCTGGCATTCACATTAGCCACCTTGGTGGAACAGGGTTGAGGCTCAGATTGATGGAACGGAAACCTGAGCCACAGTTATGGCTTAGCCATGGTTGAGGGTTAGCCAGAGTCATAGTTTCCATGGTTACTGAGTTGGGGCTAATCTCAGCCTGTTTGATGGAACTGAACTCTCACTCATATTAGCCAGACTTGGCCATTTAAGCTTGGCTTTGCCTTTAGCCTGCTTGATGGAATACCCCCCTGATACTGAGGGGAAGCACACAAAGAAACATGCTTGCTGCTTTCACTTTCACCTGGGAGCTGCTATTACTGCTTTTATTTACATATTTATATTTATTCATATTTTATAGTTTGCCTATAGCCTCAAATGGAAAGCCTTCAGAATGTACAAGAAAACAGTTTTTATTGTAGCAAACTAACTCTGTGTTGCCGCTTTAACCCTTTAAGCCTCAAAAATGCACACTCATAATGAAATCAGTATATCTCTGCAACCACTATTTGAATACTTGGTGTCGTAGTAAATGGGACACTTGTGAGATTTGTCAAGATGTGTAAATATCAATACATGTGTTACTGGTGAAGAGTAAATGAAGATGGCACACAACAGTGATGCAGCTGCAGCTGTAAACGTTTATCAAATCTTTTAGAGAGGTTTTAGTACAGAAAGGTCTAATTTGGCACATTTTGGTACCATCTGTTTTTTTTCTAGCAGTATTGGTGTTCAATATAACAGTTTGTGGCTTTTTTTGGATCATTCAATCAGACTTAGACAGTGTCATTTTAATATGAAATTAAGTTATTTAATATGAAGTTAAACAGGTTTTTGCTGCAACAAATGGTTTCTATTCTGGCGTGACTGGAACCCAGCGAGCAAAATTCTCTTCCACTTGGCCAGGGCTGTGGAAAGGCAAGGGTAATAGATGTAAATCTTCCATTAAAAGATGGTTTAAACAAATCTATTTACACACAAACACACACACACATATATAAATATACGTGTGTGTGTGGGGGGGTATGCAACATTTACAGTATACAGTTTGCTTTCAGTTGACTACATCATTATTGATCATATTTTAAAGTGTTACAGGAAAATAGGAAATAATCTTGCTATAAATTACAGTGACCTCTCTATAGTTATAGTATATGTGTTGTGTGACGTTAAACATGACACTGTTTTTTCTGTGTACACTGTATTATAACTTTAGTCTCTTACAGATCAATAATACAGATCAATATTGTTGATAAAATGTGCAGATACTTTTTTGTGTTTGATGACTTGCTTTGTGAGTTATTACTCTTCTGGTATTGTTCTCTAAATGCATCTAATTTCCTTATGATACTGTTTTGTAAACATGTTTATATACTCAATGTGAAAGTGTTTTTCCTTGTCTCATTTGTAATGCTTGACATAATAACGATGATAATGATCGTTTGTACAGATTGACATCTGCACTGAAGAGATGCAGCTCAGCTGCTGCTTAACAGCAATGATTCTCTACAGGCCAACACTGACTGTAATAAATACATTACAGCCAAAGTTCATTTCAATCTGGGTATAGTTCCAACTCCTCACGTGACTCTCACCATTACATACTGCACCTTTAATAAATGTAGCGTACATAATGGGTGAAAACTGCGCTGAAGCGTCAGTACCAGTATACACCAGCAGATGGAGCTAGTGACACAGCTAAAATCACAATAGACAGCGGATTGAGGGAATGAAGCTCAGTCCTAACAGATAACCACCTTCTCTGTTTGGGTTATACATCGTCACTACTCCTCCATTTGACTCACATTGACTCATATTTTTATGGGAAACACAAAATAAACAATTACCAGTGGATAAATCATTGTCTGTTTTAATTGGCACTTTTCTTTTTTAAATAACTAGGCTTCTAAATCGACTGTTGAACTTACAGCTGGCCTGCAAACATGGCATTCACTTAACTATCACAGCTGACAACCTCTGTGTGCCTTGTTATTATCTATGTTTTTTTCAGGCATGACTCACACAGAAACAAACACGCACACACAAGTGCGCATACGTTACGTGCGCGCGCACGGACGCAAACACACGCGCTCGTTCGTTGACGACCCACCGTCTGCTCACTTCCGAAAGCTTACGGAGATTCACCGAGCAGCGACCCGGCCCCTCCCGTCCCCCTCCTCCTCCCCGCCACAGCGACTCTCCCCTCGGCTCCACTCCGAGGAGGAACCCGGTGCCCCCTGGCCGATCGTTTCCAGTCACGTTACCCCCCAAAATGGAGGTCTGCAGATGGCACCGCTAGCGTTTACCAGTCGCTGTACCCGTCCGCGTGTCTCTAATGACGCTTTTGTCAGGACAGAAGTGATCTGGTGCCATCTTTTTGCCGATTTTTCTGGAGGATTTACTCGGGAGATACTGAGCTCCAGGTTCTGGTTGAGGCAGCCATGAGCTCCGGAGAGGGAACGGAGGAGACGAGCAAGGACGCCAGCGACTTATCGCCGTTTTTGAAGACCGGTAAGCAGCGAAAAATAAGTGGGAGAGGTCGCGGTGAGCTCCACTGGGAAGCCACTCTACCTTTGCTCCAGCGACGTAGAGTGACATTGTTCCCGTCTGTGTAGTCTGTTTGGGGGTTCAGACACTGGAGCATAATGTGGGCTGTGACTCAGTTATTTCATAACTTTTCTGGCAAATGTCAGTGGTCGGCACAGATGTGTACACGTCTGAACATTAATCAATTTAAGGCATTTTTGTGTTAACTACGTTAAGATAACATCTAGGCTGTGTAGCTAAGCAGCGTTAGCTTGGGCGCTAATAGTGCGAGTTCCATCTTCGGACAAATCTGTGGCATATCTTCCCTGCAAAAAGCATTGTTGTCAATCTCATTTTTTACCTCACACTACTTAAACACATTCACACAGCAGTATATGATGTGAAATGTGTCCTGGAAGTAGTGAAGGAAAAAGCAGTTAGGAGAAACACAGAAACTGCAGGTTTAGAGTATGTTGTCAGTGCAGCTTAAATCCGACACACCTGGACCAAGGCGGCTTTAATTAACACACACTGGGTGATCCATTTTTATCTAAACCCGGTTCAGTGGCTGGGCTTGTGTTGGAAACGCAGGTCAGCGCTGTCCGATAATGGACTTGTGTGTTAACTAAATAGTTTCCAACGTTAGCTTCCCAATGCTAACCTGTTAGCTAGTCAGTCCTGGAACAGATTTGGTGAACCCTGTGTGCTAACAAATGCTAGCTAATTTAGCACCACTAGCCTGCCTGTGAAGTGACAAAGCTGGCGGGTATCTCAAAAGCTCACGTGCTCCATAAAGCGCAAAACGACATTCACTGTGTGTATATTTTCCCTTTCAACATTGCGCCAACTAGCTAGACAAAAAATAGCGCAACCCTACAAGCTATGTAAACAATACACGGCGTGGAACATACTGTCTGGGTGTGCACTGTGTAGGAGACGCTAGCTGTGTGACACAGCTATCAAGGCTAAAAAGGGGCTGCTGTTTATCAGTTGTACTGTAAAACGTCAAAAAAAAGTCCTGTGGCTCGGATTTTTTTCGTAATATACAGTTGAGCTGCTGCTCGTAGACGAGGTTAATTCCGACAGGGCTGCATGTGCAGACTGCTAACATTAGCCAAGCAGGTAAATCTATCAAGAACTGACATGAAGTCCCAACACGGGCCTACAGTAGCTTCAAAACAATAGCTCATAAAGTGGGAATTTTAACAGAAAATGTAAGCGGTTGCTGGGGGGGTACATGTATGGTGAATTTTTTTTTTTTTATGTGAGCCAGTTGACTTATGCATGTGAAAGCAAGCATTAAGGTGGCACATTAAATGATGAATGTAATGCTCCACTTAGATATACAGTATAAATATTAATGTAAATGATGCGTATATCAAGTGTGCTTTTGTGAGTAGTGTTTTCTGAGTGAAAGTTTTTGGTCCAGTGGACAAAGGCCTGTCTATTTGTGTGTCTCTTTCATGAAAGAGCTGATGAGTTCATGGGCTGCACTCAGATATGCAGGATAACCCACCATCTCTGTTGGCCGACTGCAGGCACTGAGTTGGATCTGTTGCCTGATGTCATGTCTGCTCTGCTTGCTTTAATGACTCGCATGAATTATTGCTCATGTTTATGAACCGATGCCATAGCTACTCATGTATGTGTCGCAGAGGCGGTTGCTGGTCTTTGAAACCAGGGGGAAGTTCATTTCAGGCCCAGTTGTTTCTGTAAATGAACAACTAGGAAACAAGGAAACGGGGTAATTATGTAGTGGAAAGTGGAAATGCTGTAATAATGTTTTTATTTACAGTGTATATGTACAAACGAATAATGGGCTATACCGCAGAGCAGATAACACACAAATACCAGCTATTTTTCTCAAACTTCCCTTGCAAAATCCACACAGGACTGAGGCAGAAAAGGCTCCACTCTCGTGTACATTTCTGCAACGCTGTCAATCAAAAACTGGCTCCGCCATTCAGACAGTTTCTCCAATCATCAAGCAGAAGCCCAGTGTCCGCCCGTTCTATGCTCCATTTAACTCCAAGAGAAGCTGAGCTTCCCTGGAAGTGATGTTTTTGGCGCATTTGTCTGATCACCAAGCTCACCGTGGTTTTAATGCGGAGGCTGCTACGGGAATACGAAAATCACATAATCATGATAAACAGCTGAACGTTTAGTGTTGAAATGTAAATATAACACAGCATATATTTGAAGACATTTTAGAGGAAGCTGAGATTCCCTTGCTGTCTTAGAGCAATTGCCATTGATGTGTTGCGGGAAGTTGTAAAAATAAACCGGAAAAAATGACAAAACGGTCCTCACACTGCGTGTGCTCGGATCCTAATAAGGGAATATTAATTCAGCCAAATGACTAGTTACTCTGGTACATGATCACGTGTCGGGCCGATGTGGCAGAAATGAAATTTTAAAAGGTGTAAACAAGGCAGAGAATGACATCCAGCCTCTGGCTCCTGTGGTTTTGTGTCTAGTGAGATAATATACCACAGAGGGAAGTTCAGAATTTGCACTGAGCTCATCTGATCATTTCCTCTTAGGGAGAGCAGTGAGAGACATCTTGTAATTCACTTTTAGCCACACTTTGTGTTTTTTGTTGATGGTGCACAGCTGCAGCCATTCTGCCTCATTGCCAATCAGATTTTTTGAAATGCTTGTCTTCCATTCTTATTTTTACAAGCCCACCTGTTGCAGTTTCAGTTTGTTGTAAAGAAATAGATCTTTATTTACAATACTGAAAAAATATATTAGCTTTATTGCTATGTTTGAGAGAATCAATGGCACAGAGAATTGTTTTTGTTGCATTTCAGTTTCTTTAGTAGTGATAGGGCCACATTTAAGTTGTAGAAAATGTTCTTTGTATGTGACAAAACCACACTTTGAGGATCAGGTATGAACATACCACTATTCTCCACTGACAGTGTTAATTCAGTTAGTTTAGATTTCAGGTCAATCATTCTCAGGTTTTACAGTGCCGGTCCAGGCTATAACCAACCATTATCCATTCTTAACTTTCTCTAATGTTAACTACTGTCCTAACTTAAATTTGACCAAGTTAGTTTATCTTTTTGGGTTTCATTATCATGTTTACTTGATGCCAATTGTGGCCTACTGAAGCTAAATAAGATAATAATTTACATTTTTTAAATGTCACGATGAGCTGCTTTTTAACTGTTTAGTTGGTTGTGCTGTAGCCACACAATCTCAGGCTCCGCTGTAATATAATCCACATTTTCACTTGAATTTAAACTACTTTATTAGTCCCACCAAGAGCAATTAGTTAAGAGTAGTATGGCAAAACAACTAAAACCACAAACACTACACAGGGACTTAATTCACAACCACACCAATTGCACGAGGACCCACGTGACTGGTATACAGAATAAGGTGCTAGTGGTTGATAAAACGCATATAAACAATAATCCACAGGTGTGTAAACACCCATTTTGTAAGGTGGTTTCTATGTGGTTTCAGTGTTGTTTTCACTGTGTTCAGTTCCTGCCACTTTTACTGGTTACAACAGGATAGTGACTGACAAGACTGAAAACTAGTTGGATATTTACTTTAAAAGTAAGCTTGGTTGTAACATTGATTAGATTTTATTTTGTTGCAGAATGCACATTTGTAAGCATGATTTCGGGTCCATATTGTGCATTATCACTAGTTATTTCAACTTTTGTAAACGGTCCTAAGTTGAATGTCTTGTTCTGAATCAGTTTTATCAGTAGTGAAACCACCATAGGCCTAAGTATACATGGCCTATTGCTGGCTTTGTGCAATATGCTTTTTGGTAGGCTTGAGTGTCACCTTTAGGTTCTCCTCCTCTTTGTTTTTCTCGTGAACTTCCTCCTCATAGATGTGGGAATCTTGTTCTGACATGTACAGGTTTGAGTGTCTTGCCACAGGCCACGCTCCCCCCACCCCCACCACCTTCCATCTCCAGATCCATCCTCATCTCCTTTTCCATCCTTCGGCATTGGCCTCTTTGTCTTTCCTATGTCCTCCCTTTTTGCTTTCTACACTGCTCGCTGTCTTGTTTTCTGTGCGGTGATTCGCCAACGACCGTTTCATGTTTTTGCTCCTTCCTTTATTCTTGTGTCGGTTTTGAGCATTTCCGTGCCAAAGCAAAATGACAGCTAATAAAAAAAAAGGTTCCTCCCCTGTCTCTTTCTCTCTCTCCCCCTGTCCTCCAGACTGGAATTAATACCCAGGACTTTGAAAGAAGGAGTTTTGTTGTGGCATGTTATCAATCATCAAGTAACTCTGCGCTAAACACTCAATGACTGACTGATTTGGTGTTGATTTCATTTAGTTATTACTACTGCAGTGTGGGGGTATTATTCACATTAAACGTTTGGAACTGCCAGTGCATCCATGAATGAAGGTGTAGAGGTGGCAACGTGTTGTGCGCACGGTTCGTCTGTATGTTTGAATGAGCTTGTGTGTGTCTGTGTGTGTGTGTCCGTGTGTGTGTGTCTGTGTGTGTGTGTGTGTGTCTGTGTCTGTGTGTGAGAGAAACTAAGTGAAACCAACAGGAGACAAGGAGAAATCTGATCCAAAGCTTACATTTATGACTCAGGTCCATTCACACAGGATGAGGTCTGAACACACGCACGCACACATGCACAGTGAGACTAATGGATATTGATCCAGGAGATGGAGACTGATTGAGGTCCCTCAGTAAAGGTTTCCTCCAGGCCTAAAGCTGCCAAGTCGGATACAAAGCAGAAGCTAAAGCCTTTTGCTATACAAGGCTCTTTTTTTCTTCTTCTCTTCTTTTTAATCATTCCATATTTATGGCACGGAAGTAAGCAGAGAACTGGTGCAATATGGATCAATACACATGAATGAATGAATGAATGAATGAATGAATGAAAGAAAGAAAGAAAACTGGATTTGTTCAGAAATGCAGTTTTTACCGTTGTCTTGACAACATAGACTTGTTCTTGTGTTTGTGTACTTTGCACATCATTTGTCATCATAGAAAATCTGCCAACATTGTGTATAATACCTTCAAAAGGTTTTTTTGAAATTTAGATTATATTTAAAAGTAACATTTGATTAATTTAAGAAAAATACAAAAACTGGACCAATGAAATCACTACATCTTAAAGCAGGGAAAGAAAATGTTTATTTTACGCTGAGTGACAAGACAAATTTCTCCTGTTTCATGCAACAAAAGATACGAACGACAATTGATCATTTTAATTGCCATTTAACAATCAATTACTGCATCTGACACAAGCAGAAATATGTTTTCTGGTTTAGTAATTCACTGTCAAGCTATTAATCCTAACCACTTTACTTTACTACACTTTAAACACCATTCACTTATCACTGCAAGGTTGTGCTGGAGCTTTAGGAGCCACATTATCATATGATTATATATAAATAAACATAAAACAAATGACCATTCATGATTACGTATTACATTTAATGTTAAATAAGCTGGTTGTCACAGAATATGACAGGACGTGGAATACAGTATAACGTCATGTGAGCTGAAACTGATCAGTTTTACTTTAAAATGGTGGATATTCATTTTCCTTCAAACCTCACCACACCTCTGCAAATATTACATTTTTCAGTTGTTTTGTTTTAAGCCAGTTTGTTGTTAATTGCAGCATTGTGGAGTAATCACATGTTTTAATACGCCACTAACCTTTTTTTCTTTGTCACTGTAGACAAGAGACTTAAAGCGGGTAGCGTGTGGCTTTTAAAAGTAAACATTCAAACCATTGTCAAATGAGTCCATGCAATCCTGATCAAGCCTATCAGCTCCACATGACTCTGCGTCTCTCTGTGTTTCTCAGTATGATTTTTCGTTTCATGTCTGTGGCGACATTCCTGTGCTGCACACAGCACGGCAAGTTTTTTACGTCACAAATGACAGAGGGAAGACGGAAGCGTAACGGCTACGCTCGTAAAAGGAGGCGGCTGCAAAGAATTGGAATATGGAGCATGAGTCGCTCTTTCAGAAAGCGGGGGGAAAGTCTGATGTCGCTGCAAGCCTCAAGCACCCACGAAAAAGTTTCCTCCTAATCCTCATACGTAGTCCTAACTCGTGCAGACAGCCTCTGTGTGTGACTGTGACACAAAGCTGCAGCAGGAGGAGACATGTCTTCTTCACAGCAGCGTCTCTGTCACAGCAGGCGCTCACTTTATTATTTTTTTTCACGTGTGGCAGCTTGTTTTTGAGCTGAAGATCGTTGTTATTTTTGCCACCTTGGAAGTGGATCCAAACAATCTATCAGAATAATCCTTAAACAGAATGGCATATTACACACAGGGGGGAGTTAAGGTTGCACCTCTCCCACTGATCTGGACTGACCCTGTTTAACAAG